>NC_073411.1:9473181-9570681 GCF_028641065.1 Leucoraja erinaceus | reverse complement strand
AGAGTGTGTGCTTCAATAAGATATGCGAGCTGGGTTGGAGCTTTGACCTTACACACTACCTTGGCTGATGTCTCTGTTTAAACTGCTGCGCCGTATAAAATATCACAGAGACATGTTGCACTGGATGTGACACTTGGGTCTGGCACTGTGCATGGAGAGGGAATGACTCAAAATGCATTCATGTCACAAATCCCACAGCCTCTAAAAATAGCCCTCCTTGGTTTTGCAAATTGCTGGACAAGTGACAGGTATGTCAGGCATCGAGCTGGACATGACAACTTGCGCCCAACATGCGGAATTAAAAAAAAAAAATGATTAGAAGCAGTGTACAAAAATATAAACAGCAGCATATGACATAATGCAGTTATAGTACAGCTTCAATTTTAATTTTTAGCTAAAGATGAGAAAGAAGAAGAGAGAAAGAGCAAGAGAGAGAAAAAGTGGATGTGCAAGAATTGAACCCCTAGACTACCAACTTGTTGTAACCAAAGAGTGAGTAAGTAAAAGAAATAAGAAAGAGGTAGAAAAATAAAAAGACAAAAACAGGAAGAAAAACAAAAAGTGATGATATACCTGCTTCATATCCCTCCCCACCCATCACCCAACCCGTAATGTAACTCCAAAGTTGTGTTGCACCATACTATCCTAATAATCAACCAATGAATGGTGCCCATGTCTTTGAAAAATGCTCTGTTTTTTCTGCTAAGCAACATGTGAAATTTGGCAGAGTGCATATAAGCTAAGGGATCCTGAACACCAAATCAACCAGGCAGGGAGTTGGGTTCTCAACGATATAGATGTTTAGTCATGGCAGCTCCACAGGGCAAAGCAGTATTGACGAGACTAATAAACAAGGTGCTCGAGGAACTCAGCGGTTCAGGCAGCATCTGCGGAGGGAATGGGCTGATAATATTTTCCTTCAGACTGAATGGAGGAGAGCAGGAGAAAGCTGGAAAAGAGAGGTGGGTTTGGGGAGGGGCCAAACCCAGCAACTGAGACCAGATGCTGTCTGTACAGTTTGTACCTTCTCCCTGTGACCTCATGAGATTGCTCCGGGTGCTCCGGTTTCCTCCCACACACTCCTCCCAATTTGTAGGTTAATTGGCTTTGGTAAAATGTATAAATTGGCCCTAGTGTACCGGGTGATCGCTGGTCAGTGCGAACTCGGTGGGCTGAAGGGCCTGTTTCCATGCTGTATTTCTAAAGTCCAAAGTCTAAACCAGGAACTGCAGATGCAGGTTTACAATAAGAGGGCCCATAGTACTGGAGTAGCCCAGCAGACCAGGCAACACCTCTGGAGCACATGGATAGGTATGGAATTGGGGGGGTTTACATATTCTGTTGTGCTACTGCAAGTAAGAATTTCATTGTTCTATCTGGAATGTATGACATTAAAACACTTTTGATTCTTGACTCTTATTTTAGCTCATCAATGTATTTGTGCAGTAACATAGAATTCTTAAATTCTCTCACGTGAGCATTTGAAGTCCATCCTGATAATTGGCTCCTCAAAATTGGATCCTCAATTCAATGACATTTTTAAATTAAAAACCCATTAATGTGGTGGCATAAAACGTTATGATTTTGTTGGTTAACCTTGAGTGATGGCAACAACTTTTGTTTTTAATTTCTTCCATTTGTTTTACTTAAGTTCTTTGAGATCATTAAATCTGTAAAACTGACATTTTTCCTTTGGCCCGCAAAAATGTGCCAAATATATAACATGGCCACCATGCTGAAAAGTTGGAGGCCCCTGTTTTGGACAAATAATGGGATTGATTGGATTGCAAGTTGGTGGTGAAGAAATGGACACTACGTTCCATGATTTTGATCACAGCCGTTATTTTCTTGCATTATTTTCTTCCTTCATTTCGCATCAGGGAAGCTGGTCATGTTAACATGGTAAGGATCATATTATTAGTCCCAGTCCCATCGAGCTTGTCAGAAAATCAATGTAATGACCCCAGTGTAGTCCTGGGGAGCAGAGAGTTGAGCAATGAGCAGCTCATGTACGATTAAGCCATGGCTTTCTCAAAACATCCACGGCGAAGCTGGATAAACCATTCCAGACGGATTTCAGGCAAATAAATCAATAACTTTGCATTCATTGAAAATGCTTTCAAAAATGATTTGTCAAAGTATTTTTGCACTCTATTGAGCAATCAAAGCTTGCAGTTCTGGCTCCCCCAGAGGCTTGTTCTTTAATGGGTAGAAGCAGAGAAGACAGCACCTCTTGTGTATAAAACTGGGAAAATATTAACATCAGTTTGTTACAGATAAATCAAGAGGGAAGTTAAGTAAAACCACTTTACCCAACCAAATGCAGAACGTACCTTCAGGGGGATGGTGGTTTGTGATGATACATTTAGGAAGAAGGTAAATAAATGCATGAGGGACAATGGAATGGAAGGATAGAGCAATGCATACCATCTCAGGGAGAACATGCAGGGTTTAAAAGACAGACATAAAATATTGGAGTAACTCAGTGGGTCAGACTTCATCTTTGGAGAACATGGATAGGTGATATTTTGGGTCGGGACCCTCCTTCAGACCCCTTTGGTGCTGCTCAGGATTGCCTTAAAAATTGTAGACACAAGGAATTGCAGATGCTGGTTTTCAAAAAAAAGGCACAAAGTGCTGGAGTATCTTAACGGGTCAGGCTTCACCTCTGGGAAACACGATGGGTGAGGTTTCAGGTCGGGACTCTTCTTCAGTCTAACCCTAAACGTCACCTATCCTTGTTCTCCAAAGATGATGCCTGACCCGTTGAGTTACTCCAGCACATTGTGTCATGGAATGCAGAAAAACTTGTCCTGCGCATCTCCTTTAAACTCTGACCCTCTCACCTTAAAGCTAGGTCCTCTAGAATTTGATTTTTCCATCCTGGCAAAATAGATTCTGACTGTCCACCTTATCTATGCCTCTCATAATTTTATAGACTACTCTCAGGTTTCCATGTAACCTTAGACGTTCCAGAGAAAACAATCTGAATCTGCACTCTTGGGCCCCATATGCTGTTTTGGGCTCTATCTCTGAGGCAGGATGTGCTGGCATTGGACATGGTCAAGAGGAGGTTTACGAGAATGATCCCATGAATGAGTGGGTTAAACCTATGATGAGTATTTGAAGGCACGGGTCCTGCACTCAATGGAGTTTAGAAGGGTGAGGGGGGACCTCATTGAAACTTACCAAATAGTGAAAGGCCTGGATAGAGTGAATGTGGAGAAGATGTTTGCACCAGCGGGAGAGTCTAGGACCAGAGGCTGTAGCCTCAGAATAAAAGGACGTACCTTTTGAAAGGAGATGAGCAGGAATTTCTTTCACCAGAGAGTGGTGAATCTGTGGAATTTATTGGCACAGACAGCAGTGGAAGCCAAGTCAATGGATATTTTTAAGTTGGATATTGATAGATTCTTGATTCGTAAGGTTGTCGGGGTTATGGGGAGAAGGCAGGAGAATGGGGTTGAGAGGAGAAGATAGATCAGCCATGATTGAATGGCGGAGTGGACTTGATGGGCCAAACGACCTAATTCCACTGCTAGAACTTTTTAACATTAACTCTTCTTGCTTATTCATTGATACCAGAGGAATGGGCAACAGGGAACATAATAAAAGGGTGTTTAAGAGGGAACTGCAGATGCTGGAGAATCGAAGGTTACACAAAAAAGCTGGAGAAACTCAGCGGGTGCAGCAGCATCTATGGAGCGAAGGAAATAGGCAACGTTTCGGGCCGAAACCCTTATTCAGACTGATCGGGGGCGGGGGTGGGTGGGGACAAGAAAGGGAAAAGGAGGAGTAGCCCGAAGGCTGGGGGATGGGAGGAGACAGCAGGGGGGCTGAGGGAGGGTAGGAGACAGCAAGGACTAACAAAATAATAAAAGGGTGAATGATTACAAGAGGAGAACACCAGCTTGGAAAACCTAGTGATGTAAAACTGTGGCTGTGTCAGGACATTGGAGGAAGTGAGGAGGAAACTGATTACGAATATTCTACAACAACCACATAAAAGAAAAACTTAATGATGTTACTATTGGAAAATAATTAATAGATTTAATTATGCGAGTGAATAGTGCTGAACTTTGCAAAGAACTTGTTAGGCAAAGGGATTCTGCCGAGTCTGCTATTGTTCTACCCCACTTAGCATTTTGATTACGTGTTGTGAAATTGCTGGGAGATGAGTGGGAATTCTACTGTGGTGTCACAGTCCTATGTGGCTCACACTAGGCACAAACATGGAAGGAACCTTAACCTTAAGAGAGATACAGCACAGAAACACACCCTGTGGCCCACCGAGTCTATACCGACCAGCGATCCCCACACACAAACACTGTCCTTGGGACAACTTACAATTTTTATCTAAGCCACTTAACCAACAAAGTAAGTAAGTAAGTAAGTTTATTGGCCAAGTATTCACATACAAGGAATTTGCCTTGGTGCTCCGCCCATAAGTAGTAACATGACATACAGTGACAGTTACAAACCTGAACGTCTTAGGAATGTGGGAGGAAACCGGAGCGCCCGGAGAAAACCCACGCGGTCACGGGGAGAACGTACAAACCCCATACGGAACATACAGCACCCATGGTCAGGATTGAACCGGGGTCGCTGGCACTGTAAGGCAGCAACTCTACCATTGCACCACATGGCTACCCGGTAGATTTTTATATTTTTAGATTATTTAGTGTATATCATTTAAATAATATGCTTTTTGTAATCGTGTTAATTTTATTCTTTTGTATTGGGGGATATATCGATTGGAAAAAAAGTGTTGCGACTATACTATTGTTCGACCATGCCTTTTAGGCTGGTGAATTTGTGGAATTCATTGCCACTTACAACTGAGGAGGCCAAGTCCGTGGATATTTTTAAAGCAGAGATTCTTGATTAGTGGGTGTCAAAGGTTAGGGGGAGGAGGCAGGAGAATGGGGATGAGAGTGAAAGATAGATCAGCCATGATTGAATGGCGGAGTAGACTCAATGGGTTGAATGGCCTCATCCTGCTCATATGCCTTATGAAACATAAACAAGAGAAGAGAAGTGCAATTCTTCCTGTTTTCCTTATCAGGTACACCTCCACAACGGGATTGTGATTCCTCACCTTCTCTCTCCCGCCACATTGAGAAGTAATTCGAATGTTGGGAAATATTTTGGGGTCATTGCTGGACCCAGCCAGTCCGCAAGAAAATTTAGAGCTCATTGTTGAACAAATGAGTGGGAAGGAAGTGAAGATAAACAAAGTGAAGAATTAGGCAATCAGCTTAAAATACCCCCATTAAGACATTACCTGCTACAAAAAAGTCCAACATTTTATCTGTTCGATCTAATAAATTCAACAAAGACCAGGCTCTGCACTTGAAAGAATCTAACATTGCTGCCTATTGTCTGGTACATTTGTGGAATGGTTGCTTTTTAATTGGCAACGATTAAAGCCAATTAGGACCAACAACACTGTGATTCTTTTAAAATATCTCCAAAATGAATTAGGTTAATTAAGGTATAATAACAGTATACATCTTAAATATCATTCAGCAATTAATGATATTTTATTAACAGTTTTATGAGCTGGGTTGTGTGGCATTAAGGCGTGTTTAATGGGGCTTTAATGAACTTGGAGAAGATTGGAACCATTCCATCTAACCTTATCAGGGCAGCGTTACTCCATAAAATGATCAACGTGGGATTAGAGGATTCGCTGCAATACCTCATTGGGTGAAGCCATGAGCCACAGTTTCAAATCGCATTTGAAAGACCAAGACTGTCTTCCAGATTGCTAGATGGTCTTTGTCCCTTCTTCTTCTTTCATGCCCTTATGCTCTATAGTGGCTCGCCACTGGTGTACACATCTTAGCGCCAATGGAGTGTAATGCCCCTTAGGAAACCTGAACGGAAACCTCTGGAGACTTTGCGCCCCCCCCAAGGTTTCCGTGCGGTTCCCGGAGGTTGCAGGTGGTTGCTGGAGGTTGCAGGTAGTGAAATCAGGTAGGGAGACTGATAAAAACCTCCGGGAACCGCACGGAAACCTTGGGTGGGGCGCAAAGTCTCCAGAGGTTTCCGTTCAGGTTTCCTAAGTGGGACAGGGGCATAAGTGCAAGGTTCGCAGTAGTACATGGATTATCCAGCAATGGGCAGTGCAGTAGATGCTGCATTGTCTGGGTTTGTGTGCCACAGTCACAGGTTGATGTACCCTCGATGTAGCCCCATTTGTGCATTGTCACCCTTGACTGCCCGACCCCAGTTCGCAGTCGGTTGAGGCGTCTCCAGTTCAATTTCCAGAATAGGATATTGAGACCCATATCTCCAGAGGGGGATTTGAACACACAACCTTCTGATGCAAAAAGTACTGATTCAATCCGAAGTCTGAAGAAGGGTCTCGACTCAAAACTAATGTCTATGTCTATTGTCTAATATCCTGCTCATTGCCTCTACACAGTAGGACGCTTCCTGTAGGCTGACTCCATGTCAGTCTGAAGAAGAGTCTCGACTCGAAACGTCACCCATTCCTTCTCTCCACAGATGCTGCCTGGCCCGCTGAGTTACCCCAGCATTTCGTGTCTACCTCCAGGTGAGTTGCATAATTTGGCCTTGGGTGAAAGAATCAAGGAAGAAACCCAGCAGGGCTGGAAGAACCCACTGGGTTCGGCTCCATCTGAGGAGGGAATGGACAGACAATGTGTGAAGACTGTACACTGTACTGTACACTGACAATGACAATTAAAATTGAATCTGAATCTGAAGAAGGGCCTGAAGTTGGCTGACTTTTCAGATTGTGACCCTTCTTCAGACTTGTTCGTGATAAGTTGGGTTGCCGTCTTTTTGCCAAGACTCAGAAGTTAGCACTTTTTGAGTCACAGGGTTGTGTGTTTGAATCCCCCTCAAGAGATATCAGCACAAGTGGGTTACAAATGAGCACATCAGTGGCTCGTTGATACTTTATTGTCAAGTATGCCTACTGGGGTAGGTACAGCAAAATTTGAAATACAGTTCTGCAAAAATCTTACTATACACATGAAAAATCATACTTACAGTAAGTACTTGAATGTAAGATAGTAGATTGCACTGAGGCAGCAAACGAGTTGTCACGTTTCCAATGTCATTTTGTAACCTTCAAGTTCAGAGTTGTTGAAAATGCTGGACAGCTAAGGCCCTGTCCCACGATGCGAATTTACCCAAGAGCTCTCCCGAGTTTATAAAAAAAATCAAACGTGGTAAGTACGTAGCGGATACGTCGGAGCTCGTGGATGTCTCGTAGCGGCTCGTAACGCTAACGGCAGGTACTCGGGAAACGCGGAAAATCGTGAAGTTTTTTCAACAGTGTGAAAAACTTCCAAGAGTAAATAAATACTCGTGATGAAGTGATGAAGTACCAGGCGTTCGATTTTTTTTTAAACTCGGGAGAGCTCTTGGGTGAACTCGCATCACTTTAGAGTGTTAACCTGGCAGTAAAGGCCTGGTGTCCTGGTGGCAGCACGCGGGTGCCGTTGCGGGCGACCAGATGTACAGGCAAGGTAAGTCCCGGATCAGTGCTTCCCTACCGGAGGCTTGAAGGTGTTGTAGGCCGCGGGCCGGTGGTCGGAGCTCTTCTCCAGGGATTCCCCGGCGAGGGATCCCGCTCCGGATGTTAATTCCCGCCGCGCCCGCGGCTAGAAGCACCGCAGACAGCGGCTTCTAGATGATGCAAGCCGCGGGTCGGCAGTCGGAGCTCTTCTCCTCCAGCGATCCCCAACGAGGGATCTGGACATCGCGACCACTGCTGAAGCTCCGGGCCTGTCTCCGGGAAAGGTGTTAGGCCGCGAGTGAGTCGACATGGAAAAAGTCGCCTCTCCGTGGAGGAGGCGACCGAAAGCAGATTCCCCCTTACCCCCCCCCCCCCCCCACACACACAATTGACACACTGAAAAAACATTATAAAAACACACAGGGCATGTGGACATGCCGTAAAAAATCATTTTAACCCAACAAAAACAATTAGTGATCTAGGGTTATAAAAATGGAGAAACAGGGGTGCAGCAGCTGGAGCAGGGCAGCTGTCGGAAACCGACTTCCAGTCTGAAGAAGGGTTTCGACCGTAAAATTGCATTTCATTTTAATGCCTGCACCCGCTGACAGTCAAGCTTTTTTGTGTAACCTCATTCTCCAGCATCTGCATCTCCCTCTTAATCTCATTCGCCATCTACCAAACCTCCAAGCAAAGCTCTGTCCAATTGACACGGTATGTTGCTGTTAATTGTTTTCCACAATGTAATTTCCATGTGTTTTTACTCGTGAAAATTATAGATGTACCGTCAAGAATTGTCAGACCTCAATAGAATAGCAAGTGACAGTCGTCAGGAATCCACCATGTTAATTAAGTTGTCCAAACTTTAGATCCTCACTATCTACAACTGTTCCTACAAAAAAAAAATCATAGCACCATCACAATGCAAGCGCTCTGATCAAATTGTCATGATAATTATGTTTCATTGTGGAGGAAATACATGAGTGTCAACTTCAATTATCTTTTACTCTTAGAGAAAGAAAATGACTTCATTGTGGCCCACCCCAAGGCTTTAACTTGTCTTAAGTGTCAGGAATAAGCTGGGATGACATCCCCTGCAGCTTTTTGAATTTGGCACCAATGTAAACAGTTGTTCCAGGGGGTTGCAAACTGTATTTTACATTTAAACTGGGGCTTTAGCATGGTAACATATCTCAAGGATGTGGAGTGGTTATGTGTGCTGGTTTGTTTTGGTCACCTGTGCTAAATCCAGCAAGGTTAGAGGCCTTTGGTAATTCTCTACCTTAAGCTTATATCAAGCTTAATGACCTGGCTGCGATGAAGGTTAGTTTAGTTTAGAGATACAGCGCGGAAACAGGCCCTCTGGTTCACCGAGTCCACGCCGACCAGCGATTGCCACACACTAACACTATCCTACACACACGAGGAACAATTTACATTTTTACCGAAGCCAATTAACCTCCAAACCTGTACGTCTTTGGAGTGTAGGAGGAAACTAGACAACCAGGAGAAAATCCATGCAAGTCACGGGGAGAACGTACAAACTCCGTACAGACAGCACCCATAGTCAGGATCGAACCCAAATATGACTACCAAACAAAGATTTGCACTGTAACTTGTACAATAAAAAAACCTAAACCTACACTTTAGAGTGGCACGGTGGCACAGCAGTAGAGTTGCTGCCTTACAGCGCCAAAGACCCGGGTTCGATCCTGACTACGGGTGCAGAATGTACGGAGTTTGTACGTTCTCCCCGTGACCTGCGTGGGTTTTCGCCGAGATCTTTGACTTCCTTCCACACTCCAAAGACGTACAGGTTTGTAGGTGAATTGGCTTGGTAAATGTAAAATCGCCCCTAGGGTGTGTAGGATAGTGTTAGTGTGCGGAGATCGCTGGTCGGCGTGGATCCGGTGGGCCGAAGGGCCTGTTTCCGTGCTGTATCTCTAAATAAGAAGGGAAAATAACACAAAACACAATCACGTCAGTCTGAAGTACAATAGGCAGAGCAAAGGGTGCGGAGTGCAGAATATAGTTCTAGACATTGTAGTGGACCAGCTCCAGAGACAAAGTCCAATGTCCGCAGTGGGGTGCAGGTTAATCCAACATTCATGTTGCTCATGCAAACACCGTTCAGAAACCTGATAACAGAGGAGGCAAAAATTATAGAGGGCAACCCCTCAGCACCATTACGAATTAGGCCCATCATTTGCAGAGAATTTCTGAAGCCACTTCTGTCATTACATTTACAAAACATTATACATTTATGTCATCGATGATCTGAGGCAGCAGATACGAGATCTAAAATAAAAGCTGAAAGGCGGGAAGACTCAGCGTACTGGTAGAATGGAGATGAGGAATAATGTATTTAATTAGCGGGTGGTGAATCTGTGGAATTTTTTGCAGCCACAAACTGTGATTGGACATTGGAGATTGGTAGGTTCTTGATTAGTATGGATGTCAAGAGTAATGTGGGGAAGGCAGGAGAATGGGGCTGAAAGGGAAAAAGGGCACAGCAGACTCGATGGGTGGATTCTGCTCCTATGTCTAAAGAACATATGAACTTTAACGTGAACTTTAGCATGAAAACAGGCTCTTTTCCCACTGAGTCTGCAACGACAAGCAACCCCGTGCACTACTATCCTGCTAAACACACTGGGGACAATTTCACATTTATGCCAAGCCAATTAACCTACAAACCTGCACGTGTGGGAGGAAACCGAAGATCTCGCACGCGGTTACGGGGAGAACGTACAAACTCCGTACAGACAGGACCCATAGTCAGGATGGAACAAGGGCCTCTGGCGCTGTCAGGCACTAATGCCACCGTGTTGCCTTTGGGCTCTCTCTGCTCTCTACACGGTTTTCTGTCCATATTGTATATCGGAATATTTGCCATGAATTGTGACACCTTCCCCCGCCACCAATGTTTTGACTGGCACAGTGCTCCCAGAAACAGCCTACACATTTCTGATCTTGCGCTGGTACTGTTCTTCAAAGTGTTTCACCGCATGCAAAGCCTCTTGAGATGCTGAAATAGCGAGCAAGACAGATACACACACTCTCGCTGAAGGAAGCACTTCAATAATTAGTTACTGAAGCTCCTCTTCTGCCTTGCTACCTCTAATCATGGCTTTGTTCTGAAGCACTCTGCCATGCTGAATGATCATTCAATCACCTCACTGCACAGCCAAAGTAATAACACATACAAACGGGAGACAGAAGATGGGTTTTAATATTCTGTAAGAGCAACGCCAAGATTGAAGTAAGGAGATAAGAGTGAGAAGATGCAAATGGTGGCAGCACTAAAAGCAGATAATGGTAGGTATTCTCGGCTATTTAATGTCTCAGATGGACCATATGAAAAAGAGAAGGGTGAATGTATCAGATGACAGTAGATCTTCCTCTGGAACCAGCACGCGTTTCATATAACCATTTTAGTTTCATTGCACATTATGTACAAAACCTTAGATCCACCTCATCTTTAAAGCCGTGTCCCACTGTACGAGCTAATTCAAGAGCTCTCCCGAATTTATTTTTAAATTGAACTCGTGGAAGCACGTAGAATGTACATAGCGGGTACGTCGGAGCTCGGGGACGTCTCTTAGCGGCTCGTAACGCTACCGGCAGGTACTCAGGAAACGCGATAAGCTCGGGAAGACCGTGAAGATTTTTCAACATGTTGCAAAATGTCCACCAGAGCCCCGAGTACCTACGAGCGGCTATTACAATAAATCTCCGAGTTCGAATCAGGGGAAACTCGGGAGAACTCTCGAATGAACTCGTACAGTGGGACAGGGCTTTTAGGAGGTGTAGGATATAGGATTGCCAACGTTCTCACTCCCAAATCACGGGACGACAGATGGCGCAATGGGCTAAGTGTTCGGCTGGCGACCGGAAGGTAGCCGGTTCGAATCCCGCTTGGAGTGCATACTGTCGTTGTGTCCTTGGGGCAAGACACTTCACCCACCTTTGCCTGTGTGTAAATGTAATGTAATTATGTGATGCACTTTGGGGTCAATGCAAGTTGACTAAAAATGTGCTATATAAATAAGATTATTATTATTATTATATTAAATAAGGGGCAAAAGGTCAAAATAAGGGTCAAATTCCCGACGGCAATTCGTTGACCAACTGGGCCGTGGCTGGGTGAATGATGAGTTGGCCCGGGTGCTGGACTGCACACAAAGCCCAGCCGGCCAGCAGGCCAGGAGAGGAGTTTCGGCCCGGGCATCAGACTTTGCACGCGACGTCACACGTCCCGGGCCAAAACTCCTCAGCTGGCCCGCTGGCTGGGCTTTGTGTTCTGCTGCATGCAATGTCCGGTGCCCCACCCAACTCATGAACTGATGATCGACCATGTGACAGAGGGGTGGTGGTGTCGGCGGTAAGCGAAGGTCTGAAGATCGGACAGCTGGCCGGGCTGCCGACCGACGGGGCCAGGCGTTGCTGCTGCTGCTGCTGCACTCCATGGGCTGCACTACATCGGGAATTTGCTTCATGGTGGCTTTTGTTCTTCTGTCAGACTCCATCATTCTATACCTCCCGGTTTGACTCCAACGGCAACAAATTAATTTTAGATTTAAAGAACCTACATCTTTGCAATGTAGAAAGCGAGGCGATATGTTCGGCCCACTGAGACATGTACTGACCAAAGTGATCACTGCTCGTTCTCACATAATTCCATCCCAGCACAAAAACACTATCCAGAAAAACAAAAAAACAGAAGGGAGAATCAAACACAATTTCTGCGGCGCTACATACATATATACATATATACAGATGGAAGTCCGTGGTGTTGGGCAGTGAAATCAGTGCATGTGTGAATTAGAATTAATAGGTTATAATTCTCAGAAAGCAACTATTCCAGCAGGCTCTCGATGGACGAGCGAGAAAACTGGAGCACCCGGAGAAAACCCACGCGGTCACAGAGAGAAGGTACAAACTCTGTACAGACAGACCCCATAGTTAGGATCGAACCTGGGTCCCTGGTGCTCTAAGACAACAACTCTATTGGTGTACCACTGTGCTGCCCTTAAATGTCTTGCTATCCACTCCCCTTACATCCTTCATGACTTTCCTGGTTTGGCCTCGAGTCCCAGTAACATGGTTGACAGCTAGATATGAACTGGTCTCTAAAATGGCCTGGTAAATGACTCTACAGTATTTAAGGGCTGAGAGGGGTGGGCAACACATGTTGGTCTTGCCATTCAAGCTGAGAAAGTGATACAGTCAAAATAAAATATATATTTTTAATCTGCTGAATCCACTTGACATTTATATTTCGTAGACAGTCCTGACCCAAAATGTCACCTGTACATTCTCTTCCCAAATGCTGCCTGACCCGCTGAATTCCTCCAGCACTTCCTTCTTTGCCCAAGGTTGCAGTATCTGCAGGGAAGAAACTGCAGATGCTGGTTTAAATCACTTTGTGTCTACCTTGCAGTATCTGCAGTTTGTTGTGGGGTTTTTTTAAACCATAGATGGCTATTGCTGTTTAATTGTACCTTGAAATTAGATGCTAAGACAGTTTCTGTCAGCAATATCTTTGCTATGACAATATCTTTTCATCATCTGGCCTTGAAAGTAGGAAAGCAACCCACGGCTCTGCGTCAGAGTGTTGTCAAGTGGACTGTGATGTTGAGTTGCAAATCTCAAGGGCAGACAATCAAAAGCTTGGTCATAGAAGTAGTTTTTTTTTGTCAGGTGGAAGAAAGAAGATGGTGGAGATGATGGAGTGAATACTGGAGGTTCGTACAGGGGTGGGCAACCTTGTTCTGCACAGGGGCCAGGACGCATGTCTGTGAGGGGATGACAGGCCACATCTATCACATGTACACTTGGATCCCGCCCCGGATAGCAGGCATCAAACCACGTGTTCACACAGAAGGTCGACAAAAATGCTGGAGAAACCCAGCGGATGAGGCAGCCTCATGCGATCCTTGCATGTCTCACCCGCTGAGTTTCTCCAGCATTTTTGTCGATCTTCGATTCTTCCAGCATCTGTAGTTCTTTCTTAGTTCAGAAGTTCTGGGAGCAGAATTAGGCCATTCGGCCCATCGAGTCTACTCCGCCATTCAATCGTGAATGATCTATCTTCCCCTCTCAACCCCATTCTCCTGCCTTCGCTCCATAACCCCTGACACCCTTACTAATCCCGTACGGAATCCCCTTACCCCTCCCCCTCCCACCTCCCAGAATCTTTGCACACACCCAATCTGAGCTTTCCCCTCGTCACTTTAATTTTGTGTGTCTTGGTGTGTTTTTTTGACTGTCGGCAGACCAATCTCCCTGCTGGGATGAATAAAGCTCTATCGTACCATATCGTATCGTATTCATAGTTGATGAGTACAAATGGTTAGGGTCCTGGGTACTTTGTTTATGGCTGGTCCCAGGTTGGAAAGCCCCCCGTCCTCACAGGCCAGTCATCACTGAGGAGATCACTGGACCATCAAAGGGCCTGAGTGACCATTGGCAAACACATGCCAGATTCAGTGCCATGTAGGGTGGCACAGTGGCGCAGCAGTAGAATCGCTGCCTGACAACTCATACAGCGCTGGAGTTCCAGGTTCGATCCCGACCACGGGTGCTGTCTGTATGGAGTTTATACCTTCTCCCTGTGACCGCGTGGGATTTCTCTGCGATCTATGGTTTCCTCACATACTTCAAAGATCTACAGGTTTGTAGGCCTTGTAATTTTTGTATTGGATTGTATTAAATTTATTGTCATTATCTCATAAGAGACAACAAAATGGATTTTCCTTACAATCAATTGGCTTGGTGTAAATGTAAAATTGTCCCTACAGTGTGTAGGGGGGTGTTACTGTGCGGGGATCGCTGGTCGGTGCGGACTCGGTGGGCCGAAGGGCCTGTTTCCACGCTGTACCTCTAAACTAAACTAATTGATACCAATAACAAATATCTCTACTGGACAATACTCTCCCTGGTGCAGGTACAATAAATGACTGGCTTTCACGTTCAGCTTAGCTGGAGCTGATGACAAACACAATCTACCTTAATTGAAATAAATCCATCTGTTATTTTTAATGGGGTTTATCGTCCTTTTAAAATGAGTGGGGTATAACTTCTATTAAATGTCAAACAGTGAAATATCATGCCAAGGACATTAGGTGTTACAATGCTAATAGATATGTGGCTAAATTTCAAGGCTTTTAATGCCCTCTCTCTCCTATCTGACACCTTCCGCTCAGTAAATCTTCTCATCCCCTTATCTCACTGCCATAGGTATTCCTCCATGTCTCTGGTCTGTTAAGAAGGATAATTTCTACTCAAATTAGGTGAATTAACCTGACATTTTACATAATACTGGTAATAACCGTATAAATTAGCTATCAACCGGATACAAGGATCCAGGGAACATGAAACAGCTATTATCATTATTCGCACAAGCACACTGACTGCTGGCAATTACTTTGATTTTTAGAGTCATGGAGTGATACAGCATGATATAGTGTGGAAACAGGCCCTTTGGCCCAGCTTGCCCACATCGGCCAACATGCCCCAGCTCCACTAGTCCCACCTGCCTGCGTTTGGTCCATATCCCTCCAAACATGTCCTATCCATGTACCTGTCTAACTGTTTCTTATGCCCCTGTCCCAATTAGGATACCTCAACGGAAACCTCTGGAGACTTTGCGCCCCACCCAAGGTTTCCATGTGGTTCTCAGAGGTTGCAGGTGGTTGCCGGAGGTTGTAGGTAGTGGAAGCAAGTAGGGAGACTGACAAAAACCTCCGGGAACCGCACGGAAAGTCTCCAGAGGTTTCCGTTCAGGTTTCCTAAGTGGGACAGGGGCATTAACTGTTGGGATAGTCCCTGCCTCAGCTACCTCCTGTGGCACCTTGTTCCATACACCCACCACCCTTTGTGTGAAAAGGGACTACTCTAGGGACAACTAGAGTATAACAGTTGGGAGATCAAGTTGCAGTTGTATAAGACGTTGGTGAAGCTGCATTTAGAGTATTGTGTTCTGTTCTGGGCACCATGTTATAGGAAAGATATTGTCAAGCTTGAAAGGGTTCAGAGAAGATTTACGAGGATGTTGCCAGGACTAGAGGGTCTGAGTTATTGGGAGAGGTCGAGTAGGCTGGGTCTCTATTCCTTGGGGCGCAGGATGATGAGGGGTGATCTTAAAGAGGTGTGTAAAACCATGAGAGGAAGAAATCAGATAGATGCACAGAATCTCCTGCCCAGAGTAGGGGAATCGAGGACCAGAGGACATAGGTTCAAGGTGAACGGGAAATGATTTAATAGGGATCTGAGGGGAAACGTTTTCACACAAAGGGTGGTGGGTGTATGGAACAAGCTGCCAAAGAGGTAGTTGAGGCTGGGACTATCCTGATGTTTAAGAAACAGTTAGGCAGGTACATGGAAAGGACAAATTTGGAGGGGTATGGACCAAATGCAGGTAGGTGGGACTAGTGTAGCTGGGTCATGTTGGCTGGAGTTGGCAAGTTGGGCCAAAGGGCCTGTTTCCACGCTGTATCTCTCTATGGCTGTATAACTCTACTGCTGTGCCACAGTGCCAACAGGAAGAATGGAAACCAGGTCCTCTGTGTGTTAAAGAGTTCACCATGCGAACCCAATGCCAAACCATCTGAGATTCTGAACATTAATGAAGTGATCCCACATAGGGAAGGGATGCAAGTGGCGATCGACACTGGGGCAGCACAGTGGGTGGCACAGCGGTAGAGTTGCTGCCTTACAGCACCAGGGACCCGGGTCCAATCCTGACTATGGAGTTTGTACGTTCTCCCCATGACCCGCGTCGGTTTTCTCCGGGTGCTCAGGTTTCCTCCCACACTCGCAAAGATGTACATGTTTGTAGGTTAATTGGCTTGGTATCATTGTAAATTGTCCCAAGCCAAATGTGTGTGTGTAGGATAGTGTAAGTGTGCGGGAATGACTGGTCAGTCGGGACTCAGAGGGCCGAAGGGCCTGTTTCCGCGCTGTACATCTCTCAAACAAAAACAAAAGGTGTCCATGCAGTACAAATGAAGAGAGACAAATATATATCCAAAGTTTCAGTTCACTGACCCTTCATTACGAGCCATTATTACAGCCTAGGGTTCTTTTATCTTGTAACAGTTGCCTGATAAACAGGTTAATTACTCCTAACACCCAGGTTATTATCGTACAATACCTTAAAGGCATTATAACTAGTTGACCCTTGGTGACCTCTTATACGGTAAATGGGAAGCTGCAGATGATGCACAATCATCATCGGCTAAGGGACCTAAAGTTGATTTGTTTTTACTCTGCAATTACCTGGGAAGTCAAAGGTTTACGGAGTTCAGAGTGAACTCCTGCAGGAATTTACCAACGAGATCTCCAGGGCCCGGCTGGTGTGTGTTAACATGCAGATGGAGAGTAACTCCTTCTTTCAACAACTAATTAATAGCAAGGTACTTACACTAGGCAATTTGGACAAGCTATTATCATAGGTAATATAGAAATTGATCCCAAGCACAGATATTTCATAGGATAATGATGAGAAATAATTGCTTATTATTATTTTCCATTCAGCTCGTGTAGATCTTGAACCTGTATCAAGTTTAGAACTTTAAGGGCCTGTCCCACTTGGGTGTTATTTGCGTGTAATTTACACGTCTTCATTTACGCGTCACGACACGCGCGTTGTGCCGTGCACGGCGCGGAGCCACAGGATTCTGACATGTACAAAATCTCCGCCCGCCATCTGCCTGACACGCAAATGACGCCTGAGTGGGACAGGCCCTTTAGTGTTTGGAAGGGCAAGGGGGGGGATCTCAATGAAACTGTTACCGAGCAATGAAATGCCCGGATAGAGTGGATGCAGGGAGGATGTTTCCACTAGTGGGAGAGTCCAGGATAGAGGGCACAGCCTCAGAATAAAAGGATGTTCATTTAGATAGGAGACGAGGAGGAGTCCCTCAGCCAGAGGGTGGTGTCTGTGGAATTCATTACCATCGAGAGCAGTGGAGGCCAAGGTATTTTTAAAGCGGAGATTGACAAGTTATTGATCTCTCTCCTTCCCTCTTTCTCCCTTTCTCCCTTTCTCTCTCTTTTGCTCTTTCTGTGTCTCTCTCTTTCTTACTCTCTTTCTCTCTCTCTGTCTCTCTCTCTTTCTCTCTCTCTCTCTCTCTCTCTCTCTCTCTCTCTCTCTCTCTCTCTCCTCTCTCTCTCTCTCTCTCTCTCTCTCTCTCTCTCTCTCTCTCTCTCTCTCTCTCTCTCTCTCTCTCTCTCTCCCTCTCTCTCACTCTCTCTCTCTCTCTCTTCCTCTCTCTCTCTTCTCTCTCTCTCTCTCTCTCTCTCTCTCTCTCTCTCTCTCTCTCTCTCTCTCTCTCTTTCTATCTCTCATCCACGCTCCTTTATCCCCCTGACCCCTCTACTCCCCGCTCTCCTCCCATTGCCTTCCTTTCCGTCTCCATCTCCCTCTCTCTTTTCCCTTCCCCTACATCTCCTCTCCCACACTCTCTTACTCTCTGTATGTTCCCCTGTTCAGAACACCCCTGATCTGCACAACTAAATCTATCGGAGATTTGCTGAAAGAAACATTCGTAGAAACTATCTTGTTGCGAATTGATTGTATCATTCTGATCATTATGGTTCAATTTGTCTTTTAACATTTCAAAACATCAATAATAGGATAGCTCACACAAGATTACTTTCGATTTCTTCTTTTGACTGAAACTAGTGAGGTGTTGCTTAATTTTGGAAAGAATGAATTTGTTTCTGTTGTGTTTTAGTATGCAGAGAACTGATATCAAACACATTGGCTTTTACTTAAGACTCGGAATTATAGTCTGTTGAAAAATCATGTGGGAATAATGTGTAAATGTTCTGAATGTATCCGCCAACAGTTTTAGTTTTAGTTTTAGAGATACAGCACGGAAACAGGCCCTTCAGCCCACCAAGCCCGTGCTGGCCAGCAATCCCCATATATTAACACTACATACACTAGAGACAATTATACATTTATATCAGGCTACAATTAACCTACGAACCTGTACGTCTTTGGAGTGTGGGAGCAAACCCGAAGATCTCGCCATAAACCCACGCAGGTCACGGGTACCAGAGCAGAGCACGTACAAACTCCGTACCGACAAGCACCCGAAGTCGGGATTGAACCCGGGTCTTCGGCGCTGTATACGCTGTAAGGCAGCAACTCTACCGCTGCGCCACTGTGCCGACCTAGTTTAGTTTAGAGATACAGCGCAGAAACTCCCACCGAGACTGCGCGGACCAACGAACACCCCGTACACCCCCTACACCCCGTACACCCCGTACACTATACTGCACACACTGGGGCCAATTTACATTTATGCCAAGCCAATTAACCTACAAACCTGTAAGTCTTTGGACTGTGGGAAGAACCCGAAGATCTCGGTGAAAGCCCAGGGGGAGAACATACAAACTCCATACAGACAGCACCCGTAGTCGGGATCGAACCCGGGTCTCCGGCACTATAAGCGCTTGTTAAGGGCCTGTCCCACTTTCAGATTCAGATTCAGATTCAATTTTAATTGTCACTGTCAGTGTACAGTACAGAGACAACGAAATGCATTTAGCATCTCCCTTGAAGAGCGACATAGCAAACGATTTGAATTAAAAAAATAATAAGTGTCCGGGGGTGGGGGGGGGGGGGTGGTGATTGGCAGTCACCGAGGTACGTTGTTTAGTAGAGTGTCAGCCGCCGGAAAGAAGCTGTTCCTCGACCTGCTGGTTCGGCAACGGAGAGACCTGTAGCGCCTCCCGGATGGTAGGAGGGTAAACAGTCCATGGTTGGGGTGAGAGCAGTCCTTGGCGATGCTGAGCGCCCTCCGCAGACAGCGCTTGCTTTGGACAGACTCAATGGAGGGGAGCGTGGAACCGGTGATGCGTGGGGCAATTTTCACCACCCTCTGCAGTGCCTTCCGGTCGGAGACAGAGCAGTTGCCATACCATACTGTGATGCAGTTGGTAAGGATGCTCTCGATGGTGCAGCGGTAGAAGTTCACCAGGATCTGAGGAGACAGATGGACCTTCTTCAGTCTCCTCAGGAAGAAGAGACGCTGATGAGCCTTCTTGATCAGAGTAGAGGTATTGTGGGTCCAAGAGAGGTCATCGGAGATGTTGACTCCCAGGAACCTGAAGCTAGAAACACGTTCCACCTCCGTCCCGTTAATGTGGATGGGGGTGTGCATGCTGCCTCTGGACTTCCTGAAGTCTACAATGAGCTCCTTGGTCTTCTTGGAGTTAAGGGCCAGGTTGTTGTCAGCGCACCATGCTGCTAAGTGCTGGACCTCCTCCCTGTAGGCCAGCTCATCGTTGTTGCTGATGAGGCCAATCACCGTTGTATCATCTGCATACTTGATGATGGTGTTAGTACCATGTACAGGTGTGCAGTCATAGGTGAAGAGGGAGTAGAGGAGGGGGCTCAGCACACAGCCCTGTGGAACGCCGATGTTCAGGGTGAGGGTTGAAGAGGTGTGCTTGTCTAACCTCACAGACTGGGGTCTGTTGGTTAGAAAGGCCAGTATCCAGTTGCAGAGGGAGGGGTCGATGCCCAGGTTACCGAGTTTGGTGATCAGTTTTGATGGTATAATGGTGTTGAATGCTGAGCTGTAATCGATGAACAGCATTCTTACATAAGTGTCTCTGTTGTCAAGGTGGGAGAGGGCGGAGTGAAGTGCCGTTGAGATGGCATCCTCCGTACTCCTGTTCTTGCGGTAGGCAAACTGATAGGGATCCAGTGTGGGGGGTAGGCAGCTTTTGAGGTGTGCCCGGACCAGCCTCTCGAAGCACTTGGTGATGATGGGGGTAAGTGCAACTGGGCGGAAGTCGTTGAGGCTTGCCGCAGTGGAGTGTTTTGGCACTGGCACGATGGAGGTGGCTTTAAGGCAAGTGGGGACAACTGCTTGGGCAAGTGACAGGTTGAAGATGTCAGTCCAGACGTCTGTCAGCTGCGCAGCACAGGCACTGAGCACGCGCCCGGGGATGCCGTCAGGGCCAGCAGCCTTACGTGCATTAGTCCTACTCAGTGCCACGTACACGTCGTAGGGGGTGAGTGTGAGGGGTTGGTGATCGGCAGGTAGCACAGCCTTGATGGCTGTCTCTAGATTGTCCCTGTCGAAGCGGCCATAGAAGTGATTTAAGCTCCTCAAGGAAGGAGGCGTCGCTGGATGTGGGGGTGATGTTGGAGGGTCTGTAGTCCGTGATGGCCTGGATGCCTTGCCACATGCGTCGGGGGTCGGAGTTGTTGTTGAAGTGCTCCTCAATCCTGAGCTTATGGCAGTGCTTGGCCTTCCTGATGCCCCTCTTCAGGTTAGCCCTGGATGAACTGTAGGCTCGAGCATCGCCTGACCTGAAAGCGGTGTCCCGTGCTTTCAGCAGTAGCCTGACCTCGCTGTTCATCCATGGCTTCTGATTCGGGTATATGGTCACCTGTTTGAGGGAGGTGACACTATTGATGGTGGAGTTTATAAAGTCCAGAACAGAGGATGTATAGGAATCAATGTCCGTGTGAGAGTCAAGGGTGGCCTGGGCTGCAAACGCCTTCCAGTCAGTGTTTCCAAAACACTGCTGAAGTGTGAAGTCCGCTTTCATGTCCTAATTCCCGACTTTTTTTACTCGTGGACATTTTTCATCATGTTGAAAAAACGCCCCGACCTACTTGATGCCACGAGTACCTACGACTAGCATCACGACCTGCTACGACCTCGTGACGATCATGCTGCGCGTATGAGTCAAGGGCAAACTCCGCAGAGGTCGTGAATTAGGTCGTGAAAGTGGGACAGGCCCTTAAGGCAGCAACTCTACCGCTGCACCACCGTGCCGCCCGTTCATTTAGAGATGGTGATCAGGAGTAGGTGCAAGCAATATTAACAGCACTGTTATTTGAGGTCACAGTCTCACACACAGGTTTCAAATATCTTCCCAGGTGATGGTTATCTACACAGTCAGGCATCCAATCCTGTTTGCTGCTTCGGTGATGATGCCACTGTTTACTTCGTATCAGTGACTCCCTAATCCTACCTCCAGCCACATCAATGGAACGGAGTCACAGCTTCAGCACTCCGGGGTCAATCCTGACTTCCAGAGCAGTCTGTGTGGGATTTGTACATTCTCCCTGCAACCGCGTGGAATATCTCCTGGTGCACCAATTTCATTCCTCGTCACAAAGATTTAATTTAGTTTAGTTTAGTTTAGAGATACAGCGCCGACCAGCAATCCCCGCACATTAACATTATCCCACACACACGAGATACACTTTACAACTGTACCCAACCATTTAACCTACAAACCTGCACGTCTTTGGAGTGCGGGAGGAAACCGAACATCTAGGAGAAAACACAAGCAGGTCACAGGGTGAACGTACAAACTCCGTACAGACGGCACCCGTGTTCAGGATCGAACTCTGGTCTCTGGCGCTGTGAGGCAGCAACTCTATCCCTGTGCCACTCTCCCCCAGTCCAATCCATAGGTGCGTCCAGTGTGGTCAATTCTCAATTGGCCCTGTCAGATCAAGAGCAATTAGGGATAAACAATTGGACATGGTGGGTCTTGGAGGTGGTCTTGGCTCAAAGACCACCTCCAAGACTTGGTTAGACTTGGTTTATACTCTCTAGAATTTAGAAGATTGAGAGGGGATCTTATAGAAACTTACAAAATTCTTAAGGGGTTGGACAGGCTAGATGCAGGAAGATTGTTCCCGATGTTAGGGAAGTCCAGGACAAGGGGGCACAGCTTAAGGATAAGGGGAAAATCCTTTAAAACCGAGATGAGAAGAACTTTTTTCACACAGAGTGGTGAATCTCTGGAACTCTCTGCCACAGAGGGTAGTTGAGGCCAGTTCATTGGCTATATTTAAGAGGGAGTTAGATGTGGCCCTTGTGGCTAAGGGGATCAGGGGGTATGGAGAGAAGGCAGGTACGGGATACTGAGTTGGATGATCAGCCATGATCATATTGAATGGCGGTGCAGGCTCGAAGGGCCGAATGGCCCTACTCCTGCACCTAATTTCTATGTTTCTATGTTTCTAAAGTGTGGTGGTCTTGGAGCATCCTGGACAATACAGCTCACCCCCTCCATGACACACTGGTCAACCTGAGGAGCACCTTCAGCAACAGACTGGTTCCACCAAGATGCAGCACAGAACGCCACAGGAGATCCTTCTTCCCTGTGGCTATCAAACTGTACAACTCCACCCCCTTCTGACATGAGACTGACACCCCCCCCCCCCCCCCCCCCAATCCTTTCCACTTGTCACTTTAATGACATGTTTCATGTAGTTTGTGTTTTTATGGCGGTTGGCAGATCAATTCCCCTCCTGGGATAAATAAAGTTCTATCGTATCGTAATAAATGTCAGCATTCCGCATCCCTGGATCATTAACATCAGGGAATAATTCTTGCTTCAGTGTTTAAGGGATTAGCTCATTGAAGTCTTCTAACACTGACAGCACAACGTGAACCGTTCAAGTCACATTTAGTCCCAGTCTGAGTCAGGACAAGAGATTCTCTTCCCCTATTCTCAACGCAGAACATTTGGACAACTTATGATCAATATTAATGAATTTTTTTTCAGTGCTTTATTCAATTTTAAACTCTCGAACTTCCTTAGTGGGATTCAAACCTATATTCTCAAATTATAATGGGTGGTAAGCATTTGGTGGCTCTGGGCTTGTACTCACTGGAGTTTAGAAGGATGAGCTGTGACCTCATTGAAACTCACCGAATACTGAAAGGCCAGGATAGACTATGATGTGGATCATCATCATCATCATCATCAATGTTGAAAACATCAAAGGGCACGGTGCCTTACAATGCCATGTACGACAGTGATCGCAACTTCTACTGAAGTGTGGATGGCCATTGGCTCGCTAGGAGCTCATCCGCCCTTTGACAGGTCTTGCTAAATGTCGGAACTAAAGTTCCCCCAAGTACAACACGCTACATAAGTCTCGAAGGGCCTGAACATCGGGTGAACATTGGGGAACATCGGCGAGGAGGTTGACTGGATTTTGGTCCCTTCCCTCACAGTGGGGAACGTTGGTGCTGCTGGGATGTTTGTGTTGTGGACTTCTGTGTTCTGTGTTTTGTGTTTTAAAAAAAATAAAAAATTGTATGACTAAGGGAAAAATAATTTCATTCTCTCTTCATTGAAGACAATGACAATCAAATCAAATCAAAGACTTACGGCAAAAGGTTCCTTCATCTCCACCCTTTTTGTGGCACGATGGCGCAGCGATAGAGTTGCTGCCTTTTCCCATTTCTCTATTCACATTTACAAATTAGCAAAACACAAAGTATCCCATGTGGCGCTCTGGTAGAGGTGCTGCCACACAGCGCCAGAGACCCGGGTTTGATTCTGACTTTGGTTGCTGTCCGTATGGAGTTTGTACTTTCTCCCCGTGACCTGCGTGGGTTTTCTCCGGGTGCTCCGGTTTCCTGCCACACTCCAAAGGCGTATAAGTTTATAGGTTAATTTGCTCCTGTAAAATTGGCCCTAATGTGTGTAGGGTAGTGTTTGTGTGTGGGGATCGCTGGTCGGGGCAAAGGTGGGCCGAAGGGCCTGTTTCCGCGCTGTATTTCTAAACTAAACTGAAGTAAGCTAAAACTAAACTACTGTTTACAGCACTGTTGCTCGGATGAAGCAAAGATGCCATCTCATCCCAATACCGTTACCTGGGGACTCTAGTAGTGAACCAGGTGATTCTCTCAAACCACTGTACGGCAGTCTCTACTCACTGCTTGTCCTGCATTAGACTTCAGTTCAAGTATCAAGTATCAAGTGGCCTTTATTGTCATTCACACTTTTCAGTCTGGACGAAATTTCGTGCCTTGCAGTCATAACATATAATAAAATAACAAAACACACACTCGACACAGTTTTACCTCCACCACAGCGAGTTCACCAGGCACCTACTCACTGTGATGGAAGGCAAAAGTCTTAAGTCCTTGTCTCTTCCCTCCTTGTTCTCCCTCTGCGCTGAGGCGATCCAGGCCTCCAATGTTGTGACCCCGCCGGGTGATGGTGAACAAGTCCCGCGGCTGAATCCGAGCTCCGAGAATGGGCCGGTTCAAACTCCGCGGCCCGGGGTGGTCGAAGCTGCCGCCCTCCGGTCCAGCAGACGAAGCTGTTGGTGCGGGGTTTGATGTGACTCAGGCGAATGTAGCATGAAGATCGTCAACAGCCAGCTTTGATTCTTTATTTATTGAGAGAAAAGCCACACTCTAACCGCAGGTAGACATCTGCATCTTCACGGGATAGGGACAGTCTCACCTCACTGATTCCCCTTATTAAATTTAATCCCAGCATCATAAACTCATTGTAACAGAAGCACATCCTTAACCTTGAGATGTTAGCATTTGCAAAGGTTGCCAGCTGGGAGAGGAGACAAATCACATTACCTTTGATCACTGAACTATCAAAGGAGTTTCATCCCCGTCGAAATTCCAATATGCTTTGTCTCATGCATTGGCTGGGTGTTGAGAACAGACAAGCAGACTGCCAGGCATTGCTGCACCTGCCCAGTTAACACAAACACAGGAAATGATTAATATTGGGAGCACTTGCCTTCTGTTAGCCGTCAAACCTGTGGCTCTCAGCTTCTGAGATAGAATCTGGCTGGGCCCTGCCTAGTCATAGGCCTGGATAGAGTGGATGTGGAGAGTGTGTGGAAAGGAACTGCAGATGCTAGTTTAAACCGAAGATAGGCACACAAAGCTGGAGTAACTCAGCGGGACTGGCAGCATCTCAGAAGTCTGAAGAAGGGCCTCGACCCGAAGCGTCACCCATTCCTTCTCTCTGGAGATGCTGCCTGTCCCGCTGAGTTACTCCGGCTTTTGTGGAATGTGGATGTTTCCACCAGTGGGAGAGTCTAGGACCAGAGGGCAGAGCATCAAAATACCTTTGGAAAGGAGATGAGGAGGAATTTCTTTAGCCAGAGGGTGGTGAATCTGTGTAATTCATTGCCACAGCTGGATGTGGAGGCCAAGTCATTGGGTATTTTTAAAGCAGGTTTGACAGATTCTCCTGAGGGAGGGTCTGGAGGCTATAATATAAGTAGACTGGGATCGAAAACCAACCAACCTACAAGATACAAGATACAAGATACAAGATACATTTAATTGTCATTTGGACCCCTTGAGGTCCAAACGAAATGCCGTTTCTGCAGCCATACATTACAAACACATAGACCCAAGACACAACATAATTTACATAAACATCCATCACATCGCTGTGATGGAAGGCCAAATAAACTTATCTCTCCACTGCACTCTCCCCCCCCCCCCATGTCAGAGTCAAAGTCAAAGCCCCCGGCTGGCGATGGCGATTGTCCCGCGGCCATTAAAGCCACGCCGGGTGGTGCGAGGTCGCACACCGGGTCTTGGTGTTAGAGCCCCCGGTGTGCGCTCGCAGAGTCCCGCGGCCATTCCAAGCCGCGCGGGGCAGTGATGTAGGCCCCGCTCCAGGAGCTCTTCAACCCCGCAACTCGGGCGGGGGAAGTCGCCGTTGCGAGAGCCCTGAAAAGCGGTCTCCCTCCAGGGATACAAATACAAATACAGGGATACAGGTACAAATCATGTACGTCTTTGGAGTGTGGGAGGAAACCGAAGATCTCGGAGAAATCCCAAACAGGTCACGGGGAGAATGTGTAAACTCCGTACAGGCAGCACCCATAGCCGGGATCAAACCCGGGTCTCTGGCATTGCAAAACAGCAACTCTACCGCTGTGCCACCGTGCCGCACTTGATGTTTGATCAAGGTTGAATTTCTACTCCTCTGCCTTTGTGTCAGTACAGATTCAGATTCAGATTCAATTTTAATTGTCATTGTCAGTGTACAGTACAGAGACAACGAAATGCATTTAGCATCTCCCTTGAAGAGCGACATAGCAAACGATTTGAATTAAAAAAAACAATAAGAAAAAATAATAAGAAATAAATAATAAGTAGCCGAACCTCGTCTGACCTCTCTGCTAGACCTCGAGAGATTTATTAAATTGAGTGGAACAAAAGAATTTACTTTGATATCCTTGACAAATATATATATCTCACAACTAACATCAATTAGTTGCAATAACCTTCATTAATCCGTGTCGACAATGTAATCATTATAATAATACAGAGAGGTCAAAATACTGGTTCAACTGTGTTTTTTCTCTAGTTTGGTCATTGGTGAGCCAACAGTGTAGCCACACAAGACAGTGAATTGCACGACTTGTCATAGCCATTTGCTCTTCATTAACAAGTAACCAGGTTTGCTATGTTACAATGGAAACTGCACTTCGAACAGTACTTCATCCGGGGCCTTAGATTGTGAAAGGCACCATGTAAATTTAATTTTCTATTTCCTTGCTGTCAACATTGCTGCAAGCCTTTCACGACTTGACAGTCAATAATTTATTTCACCAGTTAAGCCAGGGACAGTTTCTTCCCAGGTGGACAAAAATGCTGGAGAAACTCAACGAGTGCAGCAGCATCTACGCTCCATAGATGCTGCTGCACCCGCTGAGTTTCTACAGCATTTTTGTCTACCTTCGATTTTCCAGCATCTGCAGTTCCTTCTTAAACAGTTTCTTCCCAGCTGTTATCAGGCAACTGAACCATTCTACCAACAAGTAGAGAGTAGTCCTGAACTACTATCTACCTCATTGGAGACCGTTATGCCCTGTCCCACTTAGGAAACCTGAACGGAAGCCTCTGGAGACTTTGTGCCCCACCCAAGGTTTCCGTGCGGTTCCCGGAGGTTTTTGTCAGTCTCCCTACCTGCTTCCACTACCTGCAACCTCCAGCAACCACCTGCAACCTCCGGGAACCGCACGGAAACCTTGGGTGGGGCGCAAAGTCTTCAGAGGTTTCCGTTCAGGTTTCCTAAGTGGGACAGGGGCATAATAGACTATCTTTGACCAAACTTTACTGGCTTTATCTTGCACTAAACATTATTCATGATATTCCCTTTATTATCTATCTGAACACTGTGGATGGGTCGATTGTAATCATGTATGGTCTTTCCACAGACTGGTTAGCACGCAACAAAAGCTTTTCACTGTACCTTGATACACAAGACAATAAACTAACCTCAAACGCAGAAAATACTGGAAACACTTAGCAGATAAAAGCCTTTCCCTCAATGCCAACAAGACAAAGGAGACTGTGATTGAGCAAAGCTTCACCATAAATATCACCAGCAACTAGTCTCGGATCTGTCATATTGAAGCAACAACCAAGAAAGCACATTAATGTTTCTGATGCAATTTGTACTTGAATCACCAAGGCATAATGGGTTATACAATTGCTGGTAAATGGGATTAGTATATTTGGTGGATGGCATAAAATTATGAGCTGAATAGCATGTTTCAATACTGTATGATTGCATATTGACATGCTAATATTTTCAGAGGTGTTCGATAAGGTGTGCAACAAAGGTTATTCTGCAATGTAAATGCTTGTAGTTCAGAAGATAGCATTGGTCTAGAGACAGAAGGTTGGCTGAAGAAGGGTTTCAACCCGAAAACGTCGCCTATTCCGTTTCTCCCGAGATGCTGCCTGACCCACTGAGTAATGGCCCTGTCCCACGATGCGAGTTCATTCAAGAGCTCTCCCGAGTTAAAAAAAAACCCAAACTCGTGGTAAGCACGGAGAATGAACGTAGCGGGTACGTCGGAACTCGGGGACGTCTCTTAGTGGCTCGTAACGCTAACGGCAGGTACTAGGGAAGACTCGCCAACGGCAGGTAAGCTCAGGAAGACTCGTGAAGATTTTTCAACATGTTGAAAAATGTCCACGAGAGCCCCGAGTACCGACGAGCGGCCATTACCATAAATCTCCGAGTTCAAATCAGGGTAAACTCGGGGAGAACTCTTGGAATGAACTCGTACAGTGGGACAGGGCTTTTACTCCAGCATGTTGGGTCTATCTTCGGTATAAACCACCTGACGGAAATTCTTCAAAGGGTTCTCACCCGAAATATCACCTATCCATGTTCTCCAGAGATGCTGCTTGACCCGCTGAGTTACTCCGACACTTTACGTTTTTTTTTAAAGAAAGTGTTAATGTGTTGGATGTGTATTTCACTGAGGTTTACTGAACTGATACCTGGAATGTGCTAGTGGTTGTGTGAGGAAGATTGTGAACAATCTTGTGAACTTATCTTGTAAATAAGATAAACTTATGTCCTTTGAAGTTAGACACAATAGACAATAACCAGCACCTCTGGAGAGAAGGAATGTGTGGCATTTCAGGTCAAGACCCTTCTTCAGACTGAGCAAGGGTCTCAACCTGAAATTTCACCCATTCCTTCTCTCCAGAGATGCTGCCTCTCCCGCTGAGTTACTCCAGCAGTTTGTGTCTACCTTCGGTGTAAACCAGCATCTGCAGTTCCTTCCTACACATTTGTTTCCTCTGGAGATTAGAAGAGTGAGCAGGGACCTGGGGGAAAATACATCAACTACTGAGGGGCTTGGATATTGTCAATGTGGAGAGGATATTTCTTCTTGGGGGAAAAATCTAAAACTAGACATCATTATACCTGTATTAAAAATAAAAGATCATCCTTTTAAGGTAGAAGGTGATTTATTTCTCCCTCAGAAAGTAGTGAATCTTTAGGGCCTGTTCCACTTGGCGAATATTTTTCGGTGACTTCCGGCATCATATCAGTGTCGCCAAAAGATTTTGAACATTTCAAAATCCATCAGCGACAAAAAAAAATGTTGCGACACTTGAAAAAACGCTGCTCGTCATATGTCATCACGCCACGTCAACGCCGCATCACGCTGCAACATTTTCGGTGACCTAATACGTCAATCAATGATGCTGGCAGTCGCCGAAAAAAACGCCAAGTGGGACAGCCCCTTTTATTTTAGAGATTTAGACTTTAAAAATACGGCGCTGAAACAGGCCCTTCAGCCCACCAAGGCAGCGCCAACCACCGATAACCCCGTACACCAACACTATCCTACACACAAGGGACAATTTCACGATTTTTTTACCGAAGCCAGTACATCTCTAAACATGTACATCTTTAGAGTGTGGGAGGAAACCGGAGCACCCGGAGGAAACGCACACGGTTTCAAGGAGAACGTGCAAACTCCACACAGACAGCACCCGTAGTTAGGATCAAACCCTGGTCTCTGGTGCTGCAAGGCAGCAACTAACCCACTGCTCCACCGTGCTGCCTAACTATTCCACAAAAGGCATTAGAAGTGGAGTCCTTGGATGTTTTTAAGGCAAGGACACGCAGATCCTTGATAAGCGAGGGGGTGGTGAAATATGACTGGGGTTACAACGCACTGATTACCTCCTTTGGCTTTTAAATCAGATGAACATGGAGAAAGTTATTAATTTTTAGCCCGAAGGTATCAGCCAAATGGGGAGGAGCATCGAAGGTTTTTAAAATCGTTAGAAAATATGTGGGCAGAATCGTGAATGAATACAAGACAGAAGGCAAGCTGTACCTGTTTATATCATGGTCATATAGTCATACGCCATGGAAAACAGGCCCTTTGGCCCAAATTGCCCACACTGACCAACATGTCCCACCTGCCTGCGTTTGGATAATATCTCTCTAAACCTGTCCTATCCATGTACCTGTCTAAATGTTTCTTAAACTATGCAATAGTCCCTGCCTCATCTACCTCCTCCAGCAGCTCGTTCCATACACCCACCACCCTTTGTGTGAAAAGGTTACCCCTCATATTCACATTAAATCTTCCCCCCTCACCCTAAACCTGTGAGCTCTGGTTCTCTATTCCCTTACACTATGCAATAGGAGCAGAATTAGGCCATTTGGCCCATCAAGTGTATTCCACCATTCAATCATGGCTGTTCTATCTTTCTCTCAGCCCCATTCTCCAGCCTTCCACCCATAACCCCTGACACCCGTACTAATCAAGAATCTATACCCAGTGCATTCAGAAAGTATTCAGACCCCTCACTTTTTCCACATTTTGTTACATTGCAGCCTTATTCGAAAATAGATTTAATTCATTTGTGTTTGATCATCAATCTACACCCAATACCACATAATAAAAAAACCAAAACAGGTGTTTAGACATTTTTGCAAAGTAATCAAAAATAAATTGCTCGAAGGAGCTATTTGTTATTCCCAAACTGGGACTGCCGAGGCAAGGTACAAGACAGAGCTGGGACTGGTTTATCTCATCCCAAACATCCCCTGGGAGTTGAAAAAGTTGGAATACCAGGCAAAGCCAAGTTCACCCTAACGAGGAAGTCAATGCACTCTTGCATCCATTTAACGTGGAAACTGAAAATAAAGCAACTTTAGTCCACGTCGCTCAGTACCCTGACCCAACACAGATGACCCTGGTTCGCTCCTGACTATGGGTGTTACCAGTACCGAGTCTGTACATTTTTCCTGGGACCACGTGGGTTTTCTCCGGGTGCTCTGGTTTCCTCCCACATTCCAAAGACGCAGGTTTGTAAGTTAATTCACTTCTGTAAAACGTCTCTAGTGTGTTGGAAAGAACTAATGTGCAGGTTAATCGCTGGTCGGCACGGACTAGGTGGGCCAAATGGCCTGTTTCCATGCTGCATCTCTAAACTAAACTACGCCTTTCATTATTCGGCAATTTTCAATGAGGTCTCCCCTCATCCTTTGAAACTCCAGCGAGTACAGGCTCAGTTGCTCATCATACGTTTAACCCCATCAACCCTGGGATCATTCCTGTAAACCTCCCCTGGACCTACAGTCTGCTTCACACGAGAATCCTTCCACAAGATTTTCACCCAAAGAATTTGTGCCCTCGATCCCAGTTTATTTCGCCCGGCATATGTGCGATAATAAGCCAAACAAACCAGCTAAATGGTCAGAGACACTTGGGCATTGTGTTGGGGGAAAGCGAGCCAGGCTCTTTGCCCTCAATTATCAACAACTTGGCACATCAGAAGGTACAGCAACTGGGAACAGAGTCCTGTGTAACTACACCGGTCCCTTGACATAATACCACGATAGCCCTTACCATTCGGGCTGGCAATGGAAGCTGGCATTTGGACAAGGTGTTAGAGACTGCCTAAGGACCATTGGAACCTGGGCCCAGCCTCTTTAAGCCAAATGGTTGTGTTTCGTATCAGTGTGAGTGTGGCTGCGTTGACTTACAACGTGTTGGAACTTGGCAGAGTGGCGCGTCTCGTATTTGGTACAAATTGATTTCATGGTCCACCCTTTTTTAATACATTGTCGAACGTCAGTTTATTAAAAATCTATTAAAGTAAATCATCTGTGCCGTACATGCTAAAAGAAATCAGTCTTTGGAGAAATCGCACTCTTCAGCGACTCAGGGAGGGAGGGATGGCATCGAGTTGACACAAGAACACGGTGCTGTCAGTCAGGTGACTTGCAAGAATCTTGTAAGAAGATATAATGGTGTAGGGAGAGGTTGAGTTACACAGAGTGGCTGGATAGTCTGAGACATTTGTTCCCTGGAGTGTAGGAAGCTGAGGGGTGACTTTGTAGAGATTCATAAAATCATGAACATTTAAGAAACATTTAAACAGGTACATGGATATGACAGGTTTAGAGGGACATGGGCCTAAAGGATATTACTTTAGGAAGGAGATGAGGAAGAATTTCTTCGGTCAGAGGGTGGTGAATCTGTGGAATTCATTGCCACAGAAGGCTGTGGAGGCCAAGTCAATGTATATTTTTAAGGCAGAGATAGGTGGGACTAGAGTAGATGGGGGCATGTTGGGCAGCATGGGCAAGTTGGGCCAAAGGGCCTGTTTTCACGCTGTGACTATGACTCTATGACGATGAAGACATAGATATAGAACATAGAACATAGAACAATACAGCACTGGAACAGGCCCTTCGGCAAATAATGGCACTGCTGAACATGATGCCAAGACAAACTAACCTCATCTGCCCACACATGATACATACCCCTCCTTTCCCTGCAAATCCATGTGTCTAAAGTGTTTCCCTTAGAGGTGCTTAAAATTAGAGAGCATAGGTTTCAAGTGAGAGGGAAAAGATTTAAAAGGGACATGAGGGGCAACCTTTCTGCAGAGAATGACACATATATGGAAGGATACAATTATGACATTTAAAAGATACTTGAATGTGGATAGGAAAGATTTGGAGCTGAGCCTAGCTTGGATTGGCAACTTGGTTGGCATGGACAAGTTGGGCCGAAGGGCCTGTTTCCGTGCTGTATAAAAAATGTTCGGATGGCGCAGGAGAATTTGGTGGCATTTTAGGTGGCATCTTAAATCAAGGTTTCCCAACATGGGGTAAATTTCACCAACCCAGGGGGTAAATTTGTTGATTCTGGATTTGTACATATCTTTTCTCGTTGACTGACTGCGTTTGGTTCTGGTATACTGGTATCTGTTCATCATTAGTTGTTCATAAATCAGTGAAATAACATTGTTATGTTTGATTACAGTTGCCAGGGGTAAACGGGATGTTAAAGGTTGGGAACCCCTGTCTTAAATCAATTTAAGCAGCCTTTACGTGATCATTTTTTCCTTCTCGAGCAATAAGAAAGTCATTAGATCCAATGCTGTAAGTCTCCTGTCGATCGTTGCTAAATCGAAGAGCATTTAGAGACGCAGGTTTTTATTAGACCTGATGTTACAAATATAGTGGTGAGTACATACATACCATGGATGAGTTGGGGGGTAGGGAGTAGACTCCATGTGCAGCAGAAACGGTGGAGGTTTCGTGGAATGAGTGGGTCAACATGTAATGAGGGTTTGATGGCAGTGACCTGTACTCAAGGTTTCAAGGCCAGTTTAGCGTCACATGTACCAATTAAGGCACAGTCAAATTTGAGTTGCCATACAGCCACACTAAGTGAAAAGCAACAAGGAAAAAGCAACAACCACATAAAAGTTAACATAAACATCCATCACAGTGGATTCCTCACTGGAGTTTACAAGGAAATGAGGGGAGACCTCATTGAAAATGAATGAATGGTGAAAGGCCTGGATAGAGTAGATGTGGAATGGATGTTTCCACTAATGGGAGAGTCTTGGACCAGAGGTCATGGCCTCAGAATTAAAGGTCGTTCCCTTAGGAAGGAGATGAGGAAGAATTTCTTTAGTCAGAGGGTGGTGAATTAATTGCCACAGAAGGCTGTGGAGGCCAAGTCAATGGATATTTTTAAGGCAGAGATGGATAGATTCTTGATTGGTATGAGTGTCAGGGGTTATGGGGAGAAGGCAGGAGATTGGGGTTAGGAGGGAGAGATAGATCAGCCATGATTGAATGGTGGAGTCGATTTGATGGGCCAAATGGTCTAATTCTGCTCTTATGAACTTCTGAAAACTGAAGCATAAACTCATTATTTTTGTCAATACCTCACCGGAAAAAATGATGGAGTTTTATTTGCATTTATTTTTGCTATTCCCAAACAACTGTGAGCAATCTCTGCTTCACACTGACATTCGGGGTAGGCAAGTTGGTCTTTGACTGTGGAAAGATTGGGTTGAAAATCCACTTAGTGGAGAAAAGATAGCAATGCTGCTTTAAAGAGAGACAATGTGTTTCATCATCTCATTTAATCAAGCTATAAAAATCCCCGAGAAAATTGTACATGTGAAGTAAATTAAATTTTGCTGATTTCATGGGTAATAAAATGCAGTAAAGTTATAATCACCATTAATATTTTTCATCTGATTTAAAGTGTTTGATCATTTGTAATGCACATGTGAATTTATGTATATTTCCTGAGAGGGACCTGGATTTCTGCAGATGAAATTAAATCTTGTTAAATTGCTGCCTATTACAAAATACCCTGATGTGTTACTGCCTATTGGAAATGCCTGGGAATGCTGGAAGTACTTAGCAAATCAGGCAGTGTCTCTGGACAAAGAAATGCACTTCACGTTTCAAATTTAAACCTCAGAAATGCTGCCTGACCCGCTGAGTATTTCCAGCATTCCTTATTTTGGCAGCTTAATCAAAATTTAGTGAAATATTAATTCACTTCTTGTTAGTTTGTGTCATTAATGGGATGAAGGGGGGGAGAGATAGATCAGCCATGATTGAATGGCGGAGTAGACTTGATGGGCCGAATGGCCTAATTCTGCTGCTATCACTTGGGGCCTTATGATGATGATGATACTTTATCATCATTTGTACCTGGTTAGGTGCAGTGAAATTCTCTGTTTTTGCTGACAAAATACACAAAAGAGTCGCCACAAAGAGGCCGACAAAGTTACGAAAAATACTTGTCCCGTCTTCTTCCCCCCAGGTCCTCTTCAATTCTTAAGGAACACAAAAATGCTGGAGGAACTCAGCAGGTGCAGCAGCATCGATGGAGCGAAGGAAATAGGCAACGTTTCGGGCTTGGGTTTCGGCCTGAAACGTTGCCTATTTCCTTCGCTCCATCGATGCTGCTGCACCCTCTGAGTTTCTCCAGCATTTTTGTGTCCCCTTCAATTCTTGGTGTGTGTCCCCATGCCGGGTCTCCACTTTGTTCTTGGCAATACCATTCGAGGCTCCGCGGTCCTCTGATGTCAAGAATTTCAGTCCCACTAAGTGAAGAGATTTCTCCTCACCTTGGTCCCAAATGGAGGAAACGTCAGGTCTGTGGGTCCAAACTGCTTAGAGGTCTCGACCCAAAACACCACCCATTCCTTCTCTACAGGGATGCTGCCTGTCCCGCTGAGTTACTCCATCATTTTGTGTCTACCTTCGGTTAAAACCAGCATCTGCAGTTCCTTCCTACAAAACCTTCTCTGTGCTCCTTCCGTGGCAAGTATATGTTTTTTTTAAGTAAGGAGACAGCACACAAAGTAGGCTCACTCAAGTACTATATACACAAATTATTGAGCATAAATCCTGCAGATTACGTGTGCTGCACATTAAGGGCATGATGGCCTTTAGCAATCAGATTTTTAGATTAAATCTTTTTGCAAAAGGCATAAAACCATAGTGATGCACAGTGAAATTTCCAGTCCCTTGTATTTATATTATCTTCAGTCGACGCTAACTCATTTACTCTATTTGCTCAAATGTGAAGTTTACCCTTGATCCCCGAAGATAGATGAGCAATTAAAAACATCTTCCAGAATGTACACATTATTAAGTTCTGAATTATGCATACCAGACACGATGAATGGATAAAATAAAACAGGAAAATGCTGGGGATACACAGCAGACCAGGCAGCATCTTTGGAAAAAGAACAATTAACAATCCAGAATTAATACATAGAGTGCCCGAAATACTCAGGTGGTTAAGGCCCTGTCCCACTTGCGTGTCATTTGCGTGTCATTTACGTGACACATCATTTATGCGTCACGACACACACGACTCGCGCATGACGCATGGCGAGTTGTGGTGGCGTAGGCAGTGGTGCGGCTCCCCAGGATTTTGGTATTCACAAGCTTAGCCATTGTTCCCCTCTGCTGCAGGCTGCTTCCGGTCCACACACTCGGCCTGTTGGAGCGGCTCCTGGTCCAGTCGAGCCCCAGGCTGTTGCTGGGGCCTCCAGTGGCCCTCTCCACAAATGTCTCGAACCGGTCACATCGACCCATGATCTATCAATCCTCGCCTTACCCGCCCGCCCGATCGTGCTCGTCAGGCCTATCCCTCCCACCTAGTCTCTGGTCGTCTCCTGCACTAACCGCTGTGCAAATGTGCAAATGTGCCATCGGCTACGATACTGGGCCGTGTTGGAGAATTGCTTTGATGGTGCTTCATATTAGTTTTAATAAACATGTATTCTCTCGGGCCGAGAATACATTGCCCTCTTCAGATTCCCAGCCACCTGTATTATATATTGAATGCACACACGCATGCAAGAGTTATGCGTATCATATGGTACAATTTTTGACACGGCATTGTTTTCAACAAAGGATGTTTATTTCATAGCTCAAGCCTCATTAAATATCAATGAGGCTAAACAACCTTCTTCCTCAAGGTGAAGGGAAACAAGGATCACAAGTCTCAAAGTCTATTGAAAGATCTTTGCCTGCTCACGATGCAGAAGGGAAGGTCAAGAACCAGAGCAAAGAGATGTAGGGTCATTGTCAAAAGAATGGGAGAGGTGGAGGAATGATTTTGCACAAATTATTTGCCCAAAATGTGAGGCAGCTGACTCTCTAATAAATGCTTACAAAGATATAATTGAAATGGAGGCATTTGCAATCGTCAATAGTCAGATTTATTCGTCACATACACAATGAGGTGCAGTGACATGAATTTGCCAGCAGCGGTACAATAAAAAAGAACACACAATACACAATAAGAAAATTTCACACAAAAACATCCACCACAGCATTCATCACTGTGGTGGAAGGCACAAAGTACAGTCAGTGCTCCTCCATTTTTCCCCGTGGTTGGGACCACAGACCACCACAGTCGCTGCTGCGGGTGGCCAGATGTACAGGCAAGGTTAGTCCCCGAATTGGTGCTTCCATACCGGAGACCGCGTCTTCAAGATGATGTAGGCCGCAGGCCGGCGGTCGAAGATCTAAGTCCCCGCCGTGCCACGGCTCGAAGCACCGCAGACCGCGGCTTCAAGATATTGTAGGCCGCGGGCCGGCGGCCGGAGCTCTTCTCCTCCCGGGTCCCCAACAAGGGACCCCAGGCTCCACAGATCGCGGCTTCAGGATGTAATAGTTGGCGGGCCAGCGATCAGACCACTTCCTTTTGGCAACCACCACCCGCTCCGCGATGAGAAAGTTCACCCTGCGCCTGCAGCTGAAGCTCCGGGCCCCACTCCGGGAAAGGCCGCACCAATCCTTGGTGTTAGGCCGCGAGGGAGGCGGCATGGAAAAAGTCGACTCTCGGTGAAAACGGTTCCCCCCTTACTCCCACACAAGACACACCAAGAGACATTAAAACACACAGTACTGTTTACAATGAGCAAATGTATTGAGGCTGATTGAGAATTCTCTCAACATGCTGGCAGCTATGTTAGCTTACAGTCATATGTTGATCAACAGCTAGTCATGGATGTAACACATATCTTTATAGACTTTGAGGCAGTGGTGCTCAAATTCTGCAGGTGGGTTGGTCGTTCATTCCTGGAGCTCTTCTGCAAATGGCCAGGAGACTTGTTTGTGTCAATGGTGTGGGTGGACTGTTTGTAGATGGCTTCCTATCCAGACTTTGGACTTGCAACATGGAACCAACCCTGTACACTAGCACTATCCTACACGCTAGGGACAATTTACAGTTTACACAAAGCCAATTAACCAACAAACCTGCACGTCTTTGGAGTGCGGGAGGAAGCCGGAGCTCCTGGAGAAAACCCACGCAGGTCATGGGGAGAATGTACCAACTCCGTACAGACAGCACCCGTAGTCAGGATTGAACCCTGGTCTCTGGTGCTATGAGGCAGCAACTCTACCGCTGGGCCACTGTGCCACCCTACACTGTCCATCTGAATGTCGCATCTCGGTTTGATCGTGTCATTTAGAGACACTCCCTTGGTAATCAATATTTGCAGCTGGTCCCTCGGTCAAATTCCAAACAGCTGGAATCTTGACGATGACAGAAAGTTCTAGAAATACAGAGTGGCTTGGCTGTGATAGTGATCCGCGCGGTTTCCCCTTGCAGATTAAGTCAACAAATGATCAGCTTCTGATGAAACCCAGTGAGTTACGATGTTCTGTTTAATTTTCAATGTTGACGTTCCTTTAGGACTGAGATGAGGAGGAATTTCTTTATTCAGAGGGTGGTGAATCTGTGGAATTCATTGCCACAGACGGCTGTGGAGGCCAAGGGAAATATTTAACGCAGAGATTGATGGATTTTTGATTAGTACGGGTGTCAGATGTTATGGGGAAAAAGGCAGGAGAATGGGGTTAGGAGGAAGGGATAGATCAGCCATGATTGAATGGCAGATAGATGGGCTGAATGGCCTAATTCTGCTCCCATGACAGCACACTGGTGTAGATGTAGAGTTGCTGTCCTACAGCGCCAGAGACCTGGGTTTGATCCTGACTACAGGTGCTGTCTGGACGGAGTTTGCACGTTTTCCCCTGACATGCTTAGGTTTTCTCCGGTTTCCTCCCACACTCCAAAGACGTACAGGTCTGTAGGCTGATTGGCTTGGTAAAATTGTAAATTGTCCCTAGTTAGGATAGTGCTATGGCCCAGTCCCACGGTACAAGTTCATTCCAAGAGCTCTCCCGAGTTTAAAAAAAAATTAAACTCATGGTAAGCACCCCCCTGCAGGAACTATACAACAGGAGGTGCAACTCCAGAGCAAATAAAATCATGGGAGACCCCTTCCACCCCTGCAACGGACTGTTCCAGCTGCTACGGTCAGGCAAACGCCTCCGTTGCCATGCGGTGAGAACGGAGAGGTTGAGAAGGAGTTTTTTCCCAGAGGCAATTCGGACTGTAAACGCCTTTCTCACCAGGGACTAACTCTACTGAACGTTTTTTCCTTCCATTATTTATTATGTAAAAGAATATGTGTGTGTTATGATTGTGTTTATAGTTTGTTTGGTTGTTTTGTTGTTTGTCTTTTGCACAAAAGTCCGCGAGCATTGCCACTTTCATTTCACTGCACATCTCGTATGTGTATGTGACAAATAAACTTGACTTGACTTGACTTGACTTGAGAATGAACGTAGCGGGTACGTCGGAGTACGGCAGGTACTCAGGCAGGTAAGCTCGGGAAGACTCGTGACGATTTTTCAACATGTTGAAAAATGTCCACGAGAGCCCCAAGTACCGACGTGCGGCCATTACCGTAAATCTCCAAGTTCGAATCAGGGCAAACTCGGAAGAGCTCTTGGAATGAACTCGTACCGTGGGACAGGGCCATAAGTGTGTGGTGATTGCTGGTCGGCTGAAGGTCCTAGTATTGTCTCTAAACTTACACTAAACCAGATGCAATGCCAACTTCAGTGTGCTGCGCTCTCTTCATGGTGATCCCAGCTACAGAGAGGACATCTGCCTTCACATCATTGACTTCCGAATGCCTTCACCTGCTGTCTAAGGCTCTCTGAAAGGCAAACCAGCAGTTCCCTTCAAAACTGTTGGCCACCAGCCAGCCTGCTGTATCACAAGATTCTTCACGGAGTCCGCAGTGTCCCAAAGATTCTTGTTGCTGTTCATTCATGCGAGGAGCAAAGGTAGAGCTGCCAAGAAAATGTCCTTCATTAAAGGTGGTGAGCACTTTGTCTGCTTCAGTGGCTGGGACAAGAATGAATCACAACTCCCAATACATACCATCCCTAAATGGTTCATCCTCCATGTGTGCTGTGGCAGTTGGTGATCAGCACGGACTTAGAGGGCCGAAGGGACTCTTAGCTTGGTAATGAGATATCATTGCAATACAAGGAACTGCAGATGCTGGAATCTTGAGCAAAGCACAATGTGCCGGAGGAACTCGATGGGTCAGGCAGCATCTGTGGAGGTCATAGACAGGCGGTGTTTTGGGTTTGGACCCTTCAGACTAGGAACGGTTCAAACCCAAAATTACACCTGTGCATGGGGGGGGGGGGGGGGGGGGGGGGGGGGAGGGGGGGGGGGGGGGGGGGGGGGGGGGGGGGGGGGGGGGGGGGGGTGGGGGCAATGGACCACTTAAAGGAAATGCATTTGGTTAATCAGCGAACTCCAAACTGACAATGCCGGACGTTGGGATTGAACCTGTATTACTGGAGCTATGCGCCAGCAACTCTAACTGGGCACGGTGCTGCCCCCTACAGGTACTCTGAATGGCAGTCATAACTTAGCAACTGCAATGGGGAAGTTTCTGAAATCCCGTTTGGTGGTTCTGGTGCTGGTTGAATGTGAAGGTGTCATAGACAAAAGAGCATGGGAGAAGTAGTTGGCCATTCGGCCCTTCATGTCTCTCCTGTTCTATAAGTAAAAACATTTTTCACCCAGAGAGTTGTGAATCTGTGGAAGGCAGTGGAGGCCAATTCACTGGATGTATTCAAGAGAGCGTTAGATTTAGCTCTTAGGGCTAACGGAATCAAGGGATATGGGGAGAAAGCAGGAATGGCGTACTGATTTTGGATGATCATCCATGATCATATTGATATGGAGGGGCTGGCTGAAAGGGCCGAATGGCCTACTCCTGCACCTATTTCCCATGTTCCTATCTCTACATTCCATGCTGATCTGCCCTGGTACACATTGTTTAGCCTTTAGAGATGCAGCATGGAAACAGGCCCTTCAGCCCATCGAGACGGTGCTGACACACATAACACCAGGACTATACTACACACTAGGGACAATTAAAAATTTTACCAAAGCCAATTATGCCACAAACCTGTACATTTTTGGAGTGTGGGGGGAAACCGGAATACCCAGAGAAAACCCACGTGGTCACAGGGCGAAAGTATTGGATTGGATTGGATTGGATTCAATTTATTGTCATTGTCTCATAAGAGACAACAAAATGGATTTTCCTTACCGTTATACAGCCATAAACTCTGTACAGACAGTACAGATGGTTAGAATCTGAACCAGGGTCTCTGACGCTGTAAGGCAGCAACTCTACCACTGTGCTGCCCTGGTTATTAATCATTATCCTTGTAATAGTGTCCACCACAATGAGTGAGAAGATGGCCAAGTTGTCCAAGATTAAGGAGATGCTGGTTTATACAAAAAAACATTCAAAGTGCAGGAGTAACTCAGCAGGTGAAGCAGTATCTCTGAAGAACATGCATAGGTGATGTTTTGTGTCAGGACCTTCCATCAGATGGTCTTACTTGATTTGTATACCCTTGAATTAGAAGAAGGATAATTTTATTCGGCTGGCATCCTACTTTGAAATGCCAGAACAAAGCCAATGGGAAAATACAAAACTGGATAAAGCAAACCATTCCAGCAGCTCAGAATCCAACGAGTATCAGTATAAATGGTCCTCTTTTTAAAAAGGCTTGAGAGACAGAGTAATGCTCCTATTACACTGACAAATTGAATACTCGTAAGTTCTAGGAGCAGAATTAGGCCATTCGACCCATCAAGTCTACTCAGTCATTCAATCAAGGATGATCTATCTTTCCCTCTCAACCCCATTCTCCTGCCTTCTCCCCATGACCCCTGATCAAGAATCTTCACCTTAAAAATATCCATTGACTTGACCTCCAGGGCCGTCTGTGTCAATGAATTCCACAGATTCAACACCCTCTGACCAAAGATGGGTAGAAACAGCTAACGTTAGTGTTTTCTTTCTAATGGGTTATGACTTTGCAAGCTTGTTTTAGCACATTGCTGGCAGGCACAATACTTTTTTAATTTCAACAATCTGGTTGCATTTGACAGCGGATGTCTGATAAATCCATCGCTTTCCTCGCCACTTCCTAAACTATTTGTTGCTAATAGTCCTGTTTGATAGTATTGAAGGGCAATTAAAAAAATTGGACAAATGTTTTGTTTCCGAAGCGGGTGAAATGTCACAAGGAAGAAGCATTAGAATTTTATAGGCTTGTATCTGTAATAATCCAGCACAATTTGCAGCGTTTGCATGCGAAATGGAGGAAATAAAGAACATACATACATTTCAATGACAATTACTTGATGTGCTTCTGAAAGGCTTTCAACAAAATGAGGCCATATTAATTTGGTTTCACAAGCATTATGTTGAAAATTGAACTATTAAGTGTAGCAGTGTAAATTAGCTAGGATTGCAAGATTCAAGAGTGGGTTGAAGATGTGGTGGTATTAGGAGTATTGTGTAATTGTCTGATCACCCGTCAGGCTGAATGCTCCGGGATCTGCTGTAGTTAGATTAGATCTCTTGTGCAACAGCTGACCTCCGAGCTCCCTGTAAAAACTGTACAGAAGAGCTTTGGTCAGAAGTGAAGTGAAACTGAAGGTGGACACGAACAGCTGGAGTAACCCAGCGGGTCAGGCAGCATCTCTGGTAAAAGGGAATAGGCAATGTTTCGGCTCCAGACCATTCTTCAAGTCAGGAGGAGAGGGAAACGAGAGATATAGAAAGTACATAGAACAAATGTACAGTCTGAAGAAGGGTCTCGACCCAAAACATCACCCATGTCTTCTCTCCAGAGATGATGCCTGTCCCGCTGAGTTACTCCAGCATTTTGCATCTATCTTCGGTTTAAACCAGCATCTGCAGTTCCTTTCAACACATAGAACAAATGAATGACAGATATGCAAAAAGCAACAATGGTCAAGGAAATCGTGTTCAAGAAGGAACTACAGATGCTGGAAAATCGAAGGTACACAAAAAAGCTGGAGAAACTCAGCGGGTGCAGCAGCATCTATGGAGCAAAGGAAATAGGCAACGTTTCGGGCCGAAACCCAGAAGGGTTTCGGCCCGAAACGTTGCCTATTTCCTTCAGTCTGAAGAAGGGTTTCGGCCCAAAACGTTGCCTATTTCCTTCGCTCCATAGATGCTGCTGCACCCGCTGAGTTTCTCCAGCTTTTTTGTCTACTTTCAATGGTCAAGGAAAGGTGGAGCCCACAATGGTCCATTGTTGGCTGTGGGAAAGGTGATAACGGATGATACAAATGACAGTGATTGATACAAATATTGAACTCAACAGGGTGACAGTGAAACTAGGGTGGGGGAGGGACGGAGAGAGAAGGGGTGCAAGGGTAACTTGAAGTTAGAGAAATAACTATTCATACCACTGGGTTGTAAGTTACACACCGAACTATGAGGTGCTGTTCCTCCAATTTGCGTTTGGCCTCACTCAGACAGTGGAGGATGGCCAGGACTGAAAGGTCAGAGTGGGAAGGGGAGGTTTAAGTGTTTGGCATCTGGCTGATGCTGGATATTCACAACGGGCTGTGTGCCAGAGGGAGGGAATGGAGTTAGCATTTCACCTCCAGTCATCATTAACAAGCCTGGGAAATACTGAGAATCTTCTTTAGAAAAAACAATTGAGACGGCACAGTGGTGCAGCGGTAGAGTTGCTGCCTATACGATTATGATTGTGTTTATAATTTGTTTGGTTGTTTTGTTGTTTGTCTTTTGCACAAAAGTCCGCGAGCATTGCCACTTTCATTTCACTGCACATCTCGTATGTGTATGTGACAAATAAACTTGACTTGACTTGACTTGACTTGACTATACTGTGTCAGAGACCTGGGTTCGATCCTGACCACGGGAATAGATAAATTGTCACCTGTTTGGGTCAATCAGTGGCTCACATGATTTGTTTAACAGTTTGGTAATTGTCTAGCAGGCTACTACACCTGCTCCTAACTCCTGCCCCCGGTCAAATAACTCTAAGCAAAGTGTCTCTTGTGCGGTCTCAATAAGCAGCCAAACACACGCTGAGAGGTCTCTGATTTTATATTAAAAAATATCTTGTTAAAGTGTCCACTGGGGCCTATTTCGCACTTGTGTTCCAGAAGATGCAATTACAACAGAAGATTATACAGCCCCAGAAGATGACCTTCAGAAGGTTACAACCCACAGTGTTTGGAAGACGGCAAAGCTACTCCAGTGGGATGTTGTGCTGAGAGAATGAGGCTGAGACTAGGGTTCTTGAAGGAAACAACAAAACAGTAAGGTCATTTATCAAATGTTTAAAATGTTTGTCAGTCCAATTGGTGGGAGGGTGGGGCGGGGAATTGGAAAGGAACAAAGGTTGGTGCTAAATAAAACAGAATTGTTATCTGTGTTTTAGTTTAGAGATACAGTGCAGAACCAGGCCCTTCAGCCCACCGAGTCGCACAGACACGTAAACCCCGCACATTAACACTATCCTGCACGCACTAGCAACAATTTACACCTATACACAGCCAAGTTACCTATAAACCTGTATGTCTTTGGAGTGTGGGAGGAAACCGAAGATCTGGGAGAAAACCCATGCGGTCACGGGGAGAACGTACAAAACTCCATGCAGCCAGCACCCGTAGTCGGGATCGAACCCGGGTCTCCGGCGCTGCAAGGCAGTAACTCTACAGTTGCAATGGTTTCAGTAAACACTCTAAATGGAAACTGAACGTTCAGATAGTCAGGATTTATTGGTGTCTTCCTCTGTGCTATGGCGTTAACATGGTGAACCAAACTTTGACTGGTATGATTCAGTTTCCCTTGTCCATCAAGCCTATTTCAATTATTGTGGTGGGCTGGGATGGCGGGGATTCTGTGCCCAAATGATGCCAATGCCAGTGTTTCGAAAACCTCCGCTCGGTCCGCAATAACCAAGCTGACCTCCCGGTGGCTCAGCACTTCAACTCCCCCTCCCACTCCGCCTCCGACCTCTCTGTCCTGGGTCTCCTCCATGGCCACAGCGAGCAGCACCGGAAATTGGAGGAACAGCACCTCATATTCCGTTTGGGGAGTCTGCATCCCGGGGGCATGAACATCGAATTCTCCCAATTTTGTTAGTCCTTGCTGTCTCCTCCCCTTCCTCAGCCCCCCTGCTGTCTCCTCCCATCCCCCAGCCTTCTGGCTACTCCTCCTTTTCCCTTTCTTGTCCCCACCCACCCCCGCCCTCGATCAGTCTGAAGAAGGGTTTCGGCCCGAAACGTTGCCTATTTCCTTCGCTCCATAGATGCTGCTGCACCCGCTGAGTTTCTCCAGCTATTTTGTGTAACCTTCGATTCTCCAGCATCTGCAGTTCCCTCTTAAACACTGGTGCCAATGCCACGTTGAATTCAGGAATGGGTGACGTTCCATGATGGGGAGGGCGGGGGGGAGGGAAACGAGACATAGATGGTACATAGAACAAATGTACAGCCTGAAGAAGTGTCTCGACCCGAAATATCACCCATTAAAGTAGCATCTCCTTCTGACATATTCAACTCTAACTGGGCCAGTGCAGAGGTGGTGGTACAATGTAGAATTCCAAAGATAGCCTCGTCAGAGGAGATCTCTGGTGCTCCTTCAGATGTTAATCATCTCAACCTGTTGCTGATGAGCCCTCCTCTGTTCTTGACTTTCAGAGCAGGTCCTTAAGCATAGTTGATCTGAAGAATCCACACTGTGGTGATCAGGGGCACCCACTCCCTAAACTTCAGGAGCAATTTACAGAGGCCAAGTATCCTTCCAACCCACGCATCTTTGGGATGTGGGAGGAAACTGAAGCACCCTAGAGGAAACCCATGCCAGTCACAGCGAGAACGTGCAAACTCCACCCCGACAGCTCCTGAGGTCAACATATTGACACCATCATGGTGAGTTAGTGTTCAGACTGGAGGTGTAATCAGGACGGGAGCTATGGGGACCCTGCACCGTCCACAGTGCCTCCAGCTCTTGGAGAAAACAATTCGATTAGCAGTGGTTTCACAGCTGAAAGTATCATTTAACATTCCTTCCCAAATGGAGTACAGGCAAATCAAGGTCACCTCGCTCATCAACAGTGCAAGATGATTGCAGTCATTAGCTACGAGTGTGGGTTTTGAAGGTCTATAGATTTTAGCTGAAAGCAAGGACAGAAAGGGGAATTTACACAGTGCCTTGGAGAGTTCCGGTAAAAATGATTTTCTTTCACTTCTATTAGCTGTGCAGAGGGCCCTTTCTTCTATTGACCTTTTCTTGTCTGTTATATTGATAAGACTATCGTTCTTGTATCCTCTGAGATTTCATTTCCTGATCCTCGATATACTATTATCATGCCTTTACTTCTCCTATAGTGTATTAACACTAAAGGGAGCTGGCCATTCAGTCACAAATCGTATGAAATCCAGAGAGAGAAGAGTGCAGGCAAGAGATTGAGTAATGAGATCTTCATTGTTGGGCATTGGTGAAGAATCATCTTTAGTTTAGTTTAGAGATACAGCGCGGAAACAGGCCCACTGAGTCCGCGCCGACCAGCGATCCCCGCACATTAACACTACCCTATGCACACTAGGGACAATTTTACATTTTATACCAAGCCAGTTAACCTACAAACCTCTGCTTCTTTGGAGTGTGGGAAGAAACTGAAGAACTCTGAGAAAACCCACACAGGTCACGGGGAGAACGTACAAACTCCGTACAGACAAGCACCCGCAATCAGGATCGAACCCGGGTCTCTGGTGCTGTAAGGCAGAAACTCTACTGCTGCGCCATCGTTCCACCCCTACCCAAAAAGATGAGTCTTCACTTATGAATGAAGGAAGGGAGACTCTCGTTTACCTGGAGTTTACAACACAAAAAGGACCTGAAGGACAGCAATGTAATAGATTTCAAAAAGTGTCAGATTACCCCCAAAGTGTAAAACTCAAGACAGCCATCAAGGCTGTACAGTAGAGTTCTATGGCCACCATGGAAGCCTGGTACTGGTCGGGGTGGGGGTGGAAGCTGCAGATGCTTGAAATCCAAAGTAAAACAAATACATAAAAGGCAGCATCTGTGGGAAAAGGAAGAGTCCGCGTTTCAGATCTGGAACCCGTCATCAGAATTGGGAGACTAATACAACTTAGTTTTCAGGAGATCAGGCATCAAAGGGTTGATTAAAAGGAATGTCTCAGCAGCCAGTTAACCTATAAACCCACACGTCTTGGGGATGTGGGAGGAAGCTGGAACGCCTGGAAGAAACCCATGTCCTCTCGCAGGGAGGACGTGCAAACTCCACATAGACAGTACCGGAGGTCAGGTTTGAACCTGGTTCTATGGGACAACAGCACTACCAGCTATGTCACCAGTCAGTGTCTTGAGCTTTTCAACAGTGCTACAGTGCAAGCTGTTTAGTTGGCATTACGATAGATGGTTTCACGATTGATGCCGAAGAGGATACCACAAATGAAACCATCATCACCTATACACATCATTGCCTTCTGAGGGCGGCACGGTGGTGCAGCGGCCAGTACAACGCCAGAGACCTGGGTTCGATACTGATTATGGGTGCTTGTCTGTGCGGAGTTGTACATTCTTCCCGTGACCTGCGTGGGTTTTCTCCGAGATCTTTGGTTTCCTCCCACATTCCAAAGATGTTTAGGTTTGTAGGTTAATTGGCTTGGTATAAATGTAAAATTGCCCCTAGTGTGTGTTGGGATGGCTGGTTGGCACAGATTCGGTGGGCTGAAGGGCCTGTTTCCATGCTGTATCTCTAAACTAAACTAAATAGCAGGGCAAGAAATCAAGAAACATCTATCTAAAAGAAAAATGACTGAACCTTTTGGATCTCACCAACTTTGAATGCAAGGACTATGGTTTGCATCTGGTAGCTTGGTGCCCTGCTTGCCAGCTGAAATATCTCCAGTTAAAGAAGTCTGAAGACCCAAAACGTCACCTATTCCTTTTCTCCAGAGATGTTGCCTGACTGTGCCCAGCAGTTCCTGTCCCGCTCCAGTTGATACAGTATGTTGGTGAGCATTTTTGTGGTAATGAAGGTAGTTTCACTGAACTAGTGATTGATAGCCTGCTTACACTGCACTTCAATCTACACTCTTTGCCAACATGAAAGCTGGCCTCTGGCTATCCAGTAATTAGCAGAAGGTCAGGCCCTCAGGAAATTGGGCTGCTCGTCTTGTACTGAACAATCTTGAGGCAGCAAAAACTTCATATTGAAGCTAGTCGATCTTTATCAGTGCTACTATTCCATGCAAGGCCAGGTAGCGCCTCACATCCATCTATGCGTAGACAACCCAACCAGCCTTTTCCACCCCTATCCATAGGTTTTTTCAGTAATTCAGTCTAAATAAGGGTTTCGGCCCGAAACTTTGCCTATTTCCTTCGCTCCATAGATGCTGCCGCACCCGCTGAGTTTCTCCAGCAATTTTGTCTACCTTCGATTTTCCAGCATCTGCAGTTCCTTCTTGAACATTGAGGAATTTTCAGTACTTTCACTTTAAAAAACGAAGATTCTTTCCCTCGACCACCATTTCGTGTTACATTTTTATTGTGGCTGTGTATTCTTTATTATTGTACTGCTGCTGACAACCCAAATTCCACCGACCCTGGTTGTGTGGCAATAAATTCTATCTATCTATCTATCTATTTGAAAACTCTCTATTCCAGCTTTCCCCACAGATATATATATATATATATACACACACCAAAAAAAAAATCAATTCCAAAGGCTATACAATTTCCAGCAAGCTGTTCAGATCTGTTCTTCCACCCAAGCTCAGACATGCATCAGCCAAACAACTCGAATGCTCCATTCAAAGATGAATAATTCAGCAACTGGACAATCAGGAGTGCAGGAGGACGAGGGGTGATATCATAGAGGTGTATAAAATCATGAGAGGAATAGATCGGGTAGATGCACAGTCTCTTGCCCAGAGTAGGTGAATTGAGGACCAGAGGACATGGATTTAAGGTGAAAGGGAAAAGATTTAATAGGAATCTGACGGGTAACTTTTTCACAGAAAGGGTGGTGGGTGCATGGAGCAAGCTGCCAGAGGAGGTAGTAGAGGCAGGGACTATCTTCAACATTTAAGAAACAGTTAGCATGAATAGGACTGGTTTTGAGAGATATGGACCAAACATCCTTATGGGCAGGTGAGTTACTCCAGAATTTTGTGTGTATTTTCAGGTTTGTATGTTAATTGGCTTGGTATAATTGTAAATTGTCCCTAGTGTGTGTAGGATAGTGTTAGTGTGCGGGGACCTGTTTCCGTGTTGTATCTCTAAAACTAAACTAAACTAATCACAATTCCCTTGTCACCATTAGGTGGAATTCTCTGCCTCAGAGGGCGGTGGAGGCAGGTTCTCTGAAAGGTTTCAAGAGAGAGCTAGATAGGGCTCTTAAAAATAGCGGAGTCAGGGGATATGGGGAAAAGGCAGGAACGGGGTACTGATTGGGGATGATCAGCCATGATCACATTGAATGGCGGTGCTGGCTCGAGGGGCCAAATGGCCTACTTCTGCACCTATTGTCTAGTGTCTCCATCCTTGAGTTCTTTATACAATTGCACTGTGGAAGCACCATCTTCAAGAAAGTGGCTCAATTTTACTGCCTTCTTAAGCACAATAAATACCCTGTAAGCAATATCCATATGTTAGTCAATTAAGATACACTCTTCAGACAGCATTGGTGTCTGCTCAAGAAGAAATCTGCTGCTAAAGTACTCCAACTTGAAATAATCGCTGGAATTATATGTGCCTTGGAGAAAAACATGTTCATTGTTTAGCAATTGTTACATACTGTTCCAGATATGATGGTGCATCGCTTTTATACTCTAACCTGAGCTGGAAGCCTTGCAATGTCATAACAAGTTGCTCGATAATATCGATCTTAACTAAAACACAATTGTTCACACAGGAAGTGGATGTCAGGTCAGCGTAACATTATCATATTTTAACAGCACAATTGCCTTCCAGTAATTATAGTTGCTTCCAAGAAATGCTGATAAGGTCTTTACACCATTTAATAACTGAAGATGCTGGGGAGTAACTTGGAACCCTTCCCGACCTCAGATGGAACAAGTGTTATGCTGCACAATCGAACTGTACCTATTGATCAGTATACTTGTTGCCCTGACCCCACATCACCAACTCCGAGCTGTCTATTCAGTTGAATGTTGTCTGCAGCCAGGAAGTGCTATGCTGTTTCTTGTTTGGGTGCATCAGATCTCTGTTGGTGGGAAGCACAATATAGTGCTGGAGGACTAGTTTTGTTTAGAGATATAGCATGAGGACAGGCCCTTCAGCCCACTGAGTCCATGCTGACCAGCAATCAATAGACAATAGACAATAGGTGCAGGAGTAGGCCATTCGGCCCTTCGAGCCGGCACCGCCATTCATTGTGATCATGGCCGATCATCCCCTATCAGTACCCGTTCCTGCCTTCTCCCCATATCCCCATGACTCCACTATCTTTAATCCCTGTTACACTAGCACGCACTACATACTAGGGACAATTTACAATTGTTAACAAAGCCAATTAACCTACAAACCTGTATGTTATTGGAGTGTGGGAGGAAACCAGAGTGCCTGGAGAAAACCCGTGTGGTCATGGGGAGAACGTACAAACTCCATACAGTCAGGAACAAACCCGGGTCTCTAGCACTGCAAGGCAGTAACTCTACTGCTGCACCACCATGCCACCCCTCAACCAGGCTAGGATTTGGATGGAGTGATACACATTTTAATGACCTCTGTGTTCCAGTCGGGGACTAGAGTCCGATCCCACTTCGAGCATTGGCCTCTACGCAATTTGCCTTTAACAGTTAAGACTCGTTCATAACCACACAATTAGCACCATTGCTATAACAGTACAGCTTACAGTACAGTTTAGTTTATTGTCACGTGTACTGAGGTACAGGGGAAAGCTGTTGCGCGCTATCCAGTCAGCAGACAGCCAATACGTGATTACAATCGAGCCATTTACAGTGTATAGATACATGATAAGGGAAGGTAAAGCCAGCAGAGATCTCCTAGCTTCCACACACAGCCAGCAAATCAAACTTACTAGCATTCATATAATGAGTTCACCTTTTGATCAACGGTGCACATCTGGTGAATTTGGGGTTGTTGTCCGAATTCCGTAGATGAGATGATCCTGGGAATTCTGGATTGGTAATGTCTGGAGCTGATGATAATACGCGCATGTTGGGCAGCAACTAGTGGAATTACTGCCTCACATTGCCTTTGAGGATTGGATTTAATCCTGACCTCTGATGATGTCTCTGTGGGCTTTGTGCAGTCACACTGTTTCCCCCCCATTTCCCAAAGATGTGCTGGATGTTATGTTCACAAGTTTACAAGTTATAGGAGTAGAATTAGGCCATTCGGCCCATCGAGTCTACTCCGCCATTCAATCATGGCTGATCTCTGCCTCCAAATCCCATTTTCCTGCCTTCTCCCCATAACCCTTGACACCCGTTCTAATCAAGAACTTGTCTATCTCTGACTTAAAGGTATCCACTGACTTGGCCTCCACAGCCCTCTGCGGCAATGAGTTCCACAGGTTAACTACCTTCTGACTAAAGAAGTTCCTCCACACCTCCTTTTTAAAAGAGCCTCCTTTAATTCTGAGGCGTTGACCTCTGGTCCTAGACTCTCCCACCAGTAGAAATATCCTTTCCACATCCACTCTATCCATGTGAATTGGTCACTGTAAATAAAGGTGGAATCCAGGGGCGGAAACCCCTGGGGGGGGCCAGAGGGGACACGCCCCCCCCCCATGTTTTGAGAGGTGGGGGACATCCCCCCCCCCAAGTTTTTGTAATCCCGATTTTGTTTTTAGCGCTGGATTGAGCCTCCGAAGCCTCGCACGTGTGTGTGAGTGTGCGCATGTGCGCGTGCCCGCCAAAAAATTGTGTCTCCCGTCCCCTCCATGTTTTGATACCGAGTTCCGCTCTTGGTGCAATCTGCGGATAGTTGATGTGGAAAGAACAGAAAATAAATTGTGATGGGTGCCAATGGATGCTTGAAGGTTGGCCATAAACCTAGACCTGTTTCCGTGCTGTATAACTCTATTCCTAACCCAACATTAGTTGAGGAGTGAGCTGCTGGCAACAACGGATGGGATGAGGGAGAAGGGTATTGTCTCCAGCGCGTTCAAGTTCAGTTGCAATCATGTTGGTCTTTCTGCTGACTGGTTAGCACGCAACAAAAGCTTCACACTGTACCTCGGCACACGTGACAATAAACTAAACTGAACTGAAAAGCCATTGTTGCATGCTAACGAGTCAGCGGAAAGACAATATGATTACAATCGAGCCATAACAGTGATAGAAACATGATAAGGGGAACAACATGAAATGCAAGATAAAGTCTTCCAAAGATAGTCCGAGGATCTCCAACGACACAGACAGCAGCTCAGGACTGCTCTAGTTGTTGGTAGGATAGTGCAGTTGCCTGATGACAATTGGGAAGAAACTGTCCCTGAATCTGGAGGTGTGTGTTTTCACACTTCTGTACCTTTCGCCCGACGGGAGAGGGGGAGAAGTGGGAGTGGCCGGGGTGGCATAAGGTGTGATGGGAGGTCAGCTTGTGTGATGGTCTGGGCTGCATCCACAGTTCTCTGCAATGAAGCAGCTTGTTATTGAATGGCCTCTTTCTGTGCTATGTGGAGATATGTCTTGTTCTAAATTGATCAGGTTGCTGCAGGCACAGCAGTAGCCTTTAAATACAACAGCATGCTGAGTTAAAACTGATTTGCTTATAACATTGTAATTCGTTAGATATGTGTTTATTATTCATTGTATTCATCAGACCACGGACCCTGCTGCGTTGATTGCAGGCAATAATAATTGCAGTTTAATTTTTTTGAAAATGTAATTTTTCCATGAAATGTATTTCTGTTTTACATTTGCGTTTATAGGGTTTTGAGGAATGTTGGGGGTTTGGTTTGGTGGCCACAATCAAGTAGGAACCTTGTGCAAGTTATTCACACCATTCATTGCAAACTTCAATTGTATCTTTGCACAAAGGTGCTGGAGTAATGGGCCTGTCCCACCAGGCAGCTGCCGGCGATTGTCATAGTCATAGCAGGTCGCTGAAAAACCAGCGACAACCTACGTCATCCCGGCGACAACCTTCGACAGCACCTATGTCAGGAGAAGTCGAGCTACGCTCATTGGCGTCAAGCCCACTGTTGCCGAAAATTTTTCAACATGTTGAAAATTTAATGGCGACCAGAAAGACGATACAACTTTTTGCGCGACTGAGGAGACGACTCCCATCCGACCACCGGCGAACTTGTGGGGACAAACTAGTTGCCTGTAGTTGCCTTAAAAATCGCCTAAGTGGGACACGCCCATAACCCATAGGGTCAGGCAGAATCTCTGGAGAACATAGATAGGTGATGTTTCATGTCAGCAAGGGTCCTGACACGCTGAGTTACTCCAGCACATTGTGCCCTTTTTTGTAAAACCAGCATCTGCAGTTTCTTGTTTCTATTTTCAATTATATCTTGCCATTTTTACATATGGCTCCCAAAATGTTTGGCTATCCAACAAAGCATAACACAAACCACTGGAAACAAGATTGGACTTTACCCTAAATTTATGTTCTCTAGTTTCACCAACCTCTAATATGGGGGAGATGGTTTGATGTTGTTAATCCAATCTATAAGCTGCACAGTTTGGAGTGTGGGAGGAAATCAGAACACCTAGTCACAGGCAGAACATACAAACTCCGTACTGTCAGCTGATCTACATCGGTGAGACCAAGCTTAGGCGAACACCTCCGCTCGGTCCGCATTAACCAACCTGATCTCCCGGTGGCTCAGCACTTCAACTCCCCCTCCCATTCCGAATCTGACCTCTCTGTCCTGGGCCTCCTCCATGGCCAGAGTGAGTACCACCGGAAATTGGAGGAGCAACACCTCATATTCTGCTTGGGCAGTCTGCACCCCAGTGGCATAAACATTGAATTCACCAATTTCCGGTAGCCCTTGCTGTCCCCTCCCCTTCTCAGCTGTCCTCTTCCTTTTTCCTCTCTTCCCCCTCCCCCACCCTACATCAGTCTGAAGTAGGGTTTTGGGCTGAAACGTTGCCTATTTCCTTCGCTCCATCGATGCTGCTGCACCCGCTGAGTTTCTCCAGCACTTTTGTCAAATTCCGTACAGACATCACCTGTACTTATAGCTAGGATCAAACCCGGGTCTCTGACGCTGTAAGGCAGCAACTCTACCGCTGCGCCACTGTGCCACCTTAAACTCTTGACTCGCCCACTTTTGACTCCCAGTTCTAATCAACAAAGATGTTCACTGTAAGATCGGTGGGACAAAAACACCTTATTTACAGACTTGGGCAATTGTGATCAATTCCAGGCAGTCGTTCTATCATCTGCCAGTTTCTGGGATAATGGTGTTGTTCGAGCAGACCTAATGAAACATGTTAGAGCTGGAACAAGGGCTCAAACCACTAAGTGGCACAGAATCCATGCCGTCACCTCCATGGAAACCTTCCATTGAAGCAAAGGCATTAACAAACCTTCGCACTATCTGGACGTGATGAAGCAAAAAAATAGTTGTGAAAAATAATTGAGAGAGTGTAAATTAACTTGGGATTTTGCCGTGTGAAGTGCTCAAATGATTCTAAAAGGAGATACACAGCCTGTCAGCTGAATACCCAATGCAACCCATCAACTGCAGTTGGCCTTGTTACTTCAAACATGCAACTGAAGAGATTTTCTTTTGCTATGCTGAACAGTGCAATGCAGGCACAGAATCACAGTGGTGGCCACGGTGGCCCAGCGGTAGAGCTGCTGCCGTAGAGCGCTTGCAGCGACGGAGGCCCAGGTTCGATCCCCACTATGGGTGCTGTCTGTTCGGAGTTTGCACGTTCTCCCTGTGACCACGTGGGTTTTCCCTGAGATCTTCGGCTTCCTCCCACACTCCAAAGACGTGCAGGTTTGTAGGTTAATTGGCTTGGTGTATGTGTAAATTGTCCCAAGTGCGTGTAGGATAGTGTTAATGTGCGGGGATCGCTGGTCGGTGCGGACTCGGGGCCGAAGGGCCTGTTTCTGCACTATACCTGTAAACTAAACCAAACTGAGCCTGGGTTGGGCAAGATAGTGGGGTAGTCTTGATGGGCCAAATTGCTTAATTCTGCTCCTATGACATGGCAATTGTGGAACTGTAGACTCTTCAGCAGATGGGGTGGGAGTTGGCTGCCTGATGGGGTTTTGGATTTAGTTTAGAGATACCACACGGAAACAGACCCATCGGCCCACCGAGTCCGCGCCGACCAGCAATCCCCGCACTTTGACATTATCCTACACACACTATGGACAATTTACATTTATAACTAGGTATGTTACAAAACCTACCTGAATCGTCATTGGGAATCTGCCCACAGCCATGTCGGCGATTTTGGCGCTGTTTGGAGGGGGCGGGTTTAAAACGCGATTTTTACTAGGCTGTACTGATCGCAGATGTTCAGCCTAGTAAATCATTAACGAAAAATCGCTGCAAGACCCGGTCGCAAAAGGTATTATTAGTTTTATAGGCCTCGATAATATAGTTATAATAGTTTTAAAATTACTCTCTCATTCCGCAACCTCTCGATCCCCCCCAGGGTTTTATAAAGCCATAAAGGTATGTACCTTATTTTACATCCCTCATAATATATACCCATATCAAGTTATCTATAGCGAGTAGTTCATTTTGGGCTTTTTATATCCCGCAGTATTTTTCTCGGCATTTGAGGGCACTAATCCAGCGCGATGTCAACGTTCTAAACCAGCGCGTTCCACATGAACCCACTAGAAAGCCGATTTAAATGGGCATTTATTAACAGCAATTGAACACTAAATTCTTCCATTTGCGTGAATAAAAATCATTTATCATCTCTTTGGTTTATTTAAAAATGATTCTTTCCTTAAGAAATGGGCTTTTGACTATCCAAGATCACAGCTTTTTTGTAATGTCCATTGAAAATCAATAGGGAACAAGATGCTAATTTCTGAGTATGAAAATGGCCATAACTTTTTTAATACTTGAGATATGAAAGTGAATTTGGTGTCAAATTAAACTTATTGTTATGCTTTATCTGACGGGATAAATTGCAGACTTGATTTTTAAAATCTCAAAATGTTGTAACATTGCTATTATAACAAGCCAATTAATCTACAAACCTGTACGTCCTTGGTGGGAGGAAACCAAATGTCTCGGAGAAAACCCACGCAAGTCACGAGGGGAACGTCCAAACTCCGTGCAGATCGCACACCCTTTGTCAGGAACGAACCTGGGTGTCTGGGGCTGTAAGGCAGCAACTCTACCACAGTGCTACCATGCCGCCCCTTTGCACTCTTAAACCCCTGTCCCACTTAGGAAACCTGAACGGAAACCTCTGGAGACTTTGCGATCCACCCAAGGTTTCCCTACGGTTCCCAGAGGTTTTTGTCAGTCTCCCTACCTGCTTCCACTACCTGCAACCTCCTGCAACCACCTGCAACCTCCGGGAACCGCACGGAAACCTTGGGTGGGGCGCAAAGTCTCTAGAGGTTTCCGTTCAGGTTTCCTAAGTGGGACAGGGGCATTACATACATGCATGAGCGAGTGCATGGAGAGTAGAAAATCACATTAATGTAGTGTAAATGTGAGGCCTATGGTTAGCACAGACTGGATGGGCCAAATGGCCTGTTTCCATGCTGTATCTCATTATGACTCCATGATACTTATGGCATCAAAGTGTAGTATCTTAGCTGTGGATCAGTCAATATTAGTTAAATGAGCCACTTGAAGTTTAGTCCCTGAGAACTGAAAGCTCTTGATTAGTTTAAGCTCATTAAGAAGTGTTCTCAAATTGAAGGATCTCAGATCTGAGATTGAAGTGTTCTCAGATTGAAGCTATTATCCCACACTGGCATCATGCTGCACAATCTAGGGTGATGCCTCTGTGTGTTACAGAAGTACTGTCCGTGCATTCAAAGATTGCAAGCCATATTCAAAGAAAAGAAAAGTGCTGTCGTAACTCAACGGGTCAGGCAGCATGTCTGGAGAACATGGATAGGTGATGATTTGGGTTGGGCCCTTCTCCAGCATCTGCAGTTCCTTATGTCCACATTCAAAGAAGATCGACAATGTCCTAACTTGGACTGATTACTTCAAAAATCATCTAAAACATAAACTGCTGGAAACATTCAGGGCTGCATAGAGGTGCAGGTGAAGAGACCTGGGTTTGATCCTGACTATGGCTGCTGTCTGTGTGGAGTTTGCATGTTCTCCCTGTGAACCGCGTGGATTTTCTCCAGGTGCTCCCACACTCCAAAGATGTGCTGGTTTGTGGCTGAATTGGATTTATATATTCACCCTAGTGTGCAGGATAGAACTAGTGTACAGGTGATCGTTGGTCAGTGCGGACTCGGTGGGCAGTCGCCGATGTTTCCTGTTGTATCTGTAATTTAAACTAAACTACACAAGTCGCACACGAAAGTAGGAGCAGGAGTGGACTATCTGGTTCCTCAAGATTCTTCCACTATTCCGTAAGGTCATGGCGAATCTACCCCAGGCTTCAGCTCCCTCCATGTACAAGATCCCTCCCCGTACCAGATCCCCTCCTTGTGCCCGACACCCTCCATGTGTCAAATCCCACGCCATCAATCCCCTAATCTACCTCCACTTCTCATGAGCTAGCCTCCGCAACCCTCTGGGGCAGCAAGTTCCAGAGATTCCTTGGCCCCCCCTCCCCCACTCTCCATGAAAATAAATTTCTATGCACCTCAATTTTATGTGATGTCACCTTACCTTAAAACTATGTCCCCCTAATCAGACAGCATCCGTAGAAAGAGAAACAGAATTGAGATTTCAGGCTGAAGATTCTACATTGGAACTGGGAAAGTTAGAAGGCAAGGTATTTTCAAGTGGTGAAAAGAGTAGGGGAGGGAAGGATTGGACAAAGGGAATATTCCTAATAGGGTTGCTATAGCGAAATGTGTTTGTACAAAGCCAATCGGTTGATGGTTGATAGATTAAGAAGGATAACTAGAGAGGGCGAGCATATAGAAGTTGTGAAATAGAGATGTTTTTTGCAGAGAAATTAGAAGGTGAAGTTGAATAAAGAAATTAGAAAATAAAGTTAGAAAATTTTGGAAATTTAAATAAAAATGGAACTGCTGGAAATCTGAAATAAGAGCAAAGTTAATGTGCAGGAATGAACTGCAGATGCTGGTTTAAATTGAAGGGAGACACAAAATGCTGGAGTAACTCAATGGGACAGGCAGCATCTCTGGATAGAAGGAATGGGTGATGTTTCGGGTCGAGACCTTTTGACTCATCACTAACTTCCACAAGTAGTGTAGAAAATCCAAAGGAATTTAGATTTACTAAGGAAACACCAGCTGGTCGGGCCAGCATCTGCGAAGAAGTAGTAACTTAGTATTGTGGGTCTATATTATGAATCTGGGACAGAGAAAGATTGCGGAGATACCAAGGAGATCCGGCCATGACTGTGGAGAGAAGAATTGAGTTCATTTTTGAGCTAACAATTTGCAGAGTAGCAATAGACACACCTTGACTTCAGTTAACCTGAGAGTGTAGCGCCATCTTGTGGTTAGGCCAGTGATAGATCGAACCCTCGTTAGTAGAACTGGATTGGGCGCGTGATTGCGTTTGGCGGGACGATGACGCCATGAGTCACGGGTGCGTCCAACAGCAACTGCAGGCACTCAGTTAGTGCTCACTCTCAGCGCGCGAGTGTCTGACTTTGATCACTTTGTTCTCAAACGTTGGGGTCGGAGATGGCAACCTTCACGTGGTCCGCCCTGTTTCGACGAATGCAATCAACCTGGCGTGCACAATCAATTAAGATCAAATAGAACAAGTTGTCCGACAACCTTAGGCTGTGCACGCCATACGCAAGAAGAAGAAGTTCTCAAACGTTTGTGTCACAACAAGAGGAAATGGATTCAAGAAAAAGCTCTGGTCATTTAAAATGCAGGTGAATAGAAATCTCTTCATTCGGAGGGAAGTGAATCTCTCAAATTTTCAATTGTGTTTTCAGACTCTTCTTCAGAGACCCTTATTCAGACTCAATGGACTACAATGGACAATTGTTGGGTATAAAACAATTAGAGACCACATATTGTTGTAGATAGAACCAGTTAGTTTTATCTGTCAACCATCCTTCTGCAAGATGAATAATGGGTTTCCATAGATAAAATGCTTGTTTCTTTTTTTAGCCAAACAAAAGTCAGGAAAACAAGACATTGTGCCTTCAATTGATTCTTCTCAACTTCTACAGAAGGTCTAACATAAGGCTGTCATGCCTAAAGAAACCAAGATCTAGGTCTCGTGACAGCGTTATGATAATAAGTGTATAAAAGCTCTGTGAAGGTGAAGGCCATGTCAGTTTTGAAGCCCATCAGTGCCACAACTAATCACCTGCACTAATTATGTTCCCCAGCACAAGCTGCCAGAGAGCACATTCACTTGATGTGTGTCGACATTCTCACTGAGAGATTTAGTTTGCAACTGGAAGAGATCAAGAGCAATTACTCAGCTAATTTGTGAAAAATAACCACTTAAGAAAAAATGCGGAATGTTCTTTGGATAAGGGCCTCTCGCCACCAGTTAGTGTTCTTGCAGCTGCGGAGGTTGTCCAAGGTGTCCATTTTCCACGGTTGACCAACTTGTGCGATGATACAAAGCTGTTGGTAGCGACTGATGTTCCTCAAGGAACAATTAATGCAAGTAGGAGAAACAAGGAACTTCAGATGCTGGTTAACACACCAAAGGACACAAAGTGCAGGAGTAACTCGGAATCAGGCAGCATTTCTAAAGAACATGGATAGGTGACGTTTTGGGTTAAGACATTTCTTCAGACTGATTCTAGGGGGCAAATAACTTGCTGGTGAATACTGTCGTAGAGTCACTCAAAAAAGAACCAGGCCCTTCGGCCTGCCATTTCCCTGCTGGCCATTGTAACTGTTTACACTAATCCCATTGGTCTGCATTAGGTCCATAATCTATACCTTGGCGATTCGGGTAGCTGTCTACCTTGGATGGTTCTTAAATGTTGGGAGCATATCTGCTCCCACCATCTCTTCCAGATCTCAACCACCTCATATGTTTTATAAAGCAAAAATGTCCCTCTGGTCCAATATAACTCTCCTACCCCCCATGGTAAACTCCCACCATATCTGACTATACCTTCATTTTCAATTTTCCAAGAGTTTAGCATTTTTCCAACAATGTGAAACAAAAGCACAGATGTGGATTATTCACTAAAAACAGGTGCTATCCAACCTGCTAATTACGACTGAATCAGATCAGTCTCAGTCACCAGTGAAATGAAGAAAGTGTCAGACACAGTGCTGTTATTTGGCATTTGGTGTCCACTGTACTTCAAGCCAATTGAAGATACTCATCCATGGCTAGAGTGAGCAAACTGGAGGAACAACACCTCGTGTTCCAGTTGGGGATCTTACAACCCAATGGTGTGAAGTGTATTCTCTAAGTTTAGGTAACTATAAAACTTTCCCCTTCTCACTTCTTGCCCCCCCCCCCCCCCCCACATTCCCTGTATCTCACCCATTCCTCCCCTCCCTGTTCCCTTCCACCCTCCAGCTTCACAATTCACAACTCTTCAACCCTTTTGTCTCACATCTTCTGTCTTTTCATCTCTTTTTTTATCCACCATCTGCCTCTCAACCCATAACACCCCCCCTCCCTCATCTGTATCGACCTATTACTTGCCGTGCTTTGTCCTGCACCTCCTTTTTCAATGTTCTGAAACCACACAGATACCTCACTGTGACTGTCATCCGTCCAAAAAGTAAAAAAATTATCATTAATTTGAAGGGAGTTAAGTGTAATATATCCAAGCTTGATGATGATACAAAGCTGAGTGACAGGAAGAGTTGTGAGGCTGATCTAAATGGGGCTACAGCAGTTGGTTTAGACAGGTTAAGTGAATGAACAAGGACATGGCAAATGGGGTGGAAAAATGTGACGTTGCCCATTTTGCAGAGAAGATAGTTAGGCAAGTTTTCCCAAATGGTGTGTTTGAAAGGTGTTGATTTCAAAGGGAACTTTGTGTCCTTGTTCCGTGATCATTAAAAGCTAATCTGCAGGTACAGAAAGCAATTAGAAAGACAAATAGTACATTACCCTTTATTGCAAGATGATTTGAGTATCAGAGTAAAGACATCTTACTAAAATTATAAGAGGATGGAAACAAAATTCTGGAGTAACTCAGCGGGACAGGCAGCATCTCTGGAGAGAAGAATGGGTGACGTTTCGGGTCGAGACTCTTCTTCCGACTGGGTCTTGTCCCGAAACGTCACCCATTCCTTCTCTCCAGAGATGCTGCCTGTCCCGTTGAGTTACTCCAGCTTTTTGTGTCTATCTGCATATGCAGTTCCTTCCTACACAGGGATGTTTCCGTGGTATGAGACTCCATGGCATTTCAGTCTCCAAATGACGGCCACTGCTCAGTGAGTTGAGGGAACACAGCACAGTTAATTAACGACAGACATTATTAAAGGCGGTCTCACTGTACACAAGGCAGATGGGGTGGTGACAGGAGATTTACTGTAAGCCACTCAAGCGCCACTAACAACAATGACTCGCTCTTATTATTCCAATGAAAATCGAATCACCAAATCCAGACCTGGGAAGCTGCTGGTGCCTGCACACCAGACGCCAAGTTCATCTACAGTCTAAATATTATAGTCACTGGCACCACTTGCGTTTTGTTCATTTCACATATAATGAGCTGACTTCGACCATGAGTGGAAACCTCTGCCCATTATTTTGCAAGCTATTTTGTGCATTGGCAGGTAAACCACGAGAAGAGGAACTGAATGATGAAAGGTGCGCGCGGTCTTTGATACTGCCAGGACTGGTTGAGAAGCCTGTCTGAAAACGCCCAGTTGGAGGTTTTCGTTTTGTAAACATGCTGTCAGCCTGGGGAGTGAGAGGAGTTGAGCGAAAACCTTGTCAAAAACACTGCCCAATTACGGGCTATCGTGGACATGGAACCTGAGGAAAGATGAGAGTAAGTGGAGATGACGCTGAACAAGTTCTGTGGATGAGCTCGAGAGGCCCAAGGAGGTTGAGAGAAGCTTTGATAAGGGTTGTTCAAAGAAATGGCAACCTTCGGCGGAGTATAAATAAGTAAAACCGATGGATGTGTCATGAGAAGATTGAGATCGCTCGGTTAAATGAAACTGAGTATTCTATGTGGCTGGCAGTTTGAAAATGCATACTTGCAGATTCAGGGGAAAGTTTGTATCCAGCTGTTATCAGGCAACTGAACCGTCCTCTCACCAGCTAGAGAGCGGACCTGATCTCCCATCTACCACATTGGAGATTTTCATACTATAGTTAATCTGACTTTATTGGACGTTATCTAGTACCAACCTTTCTACCCTTTATCCTGTATCTGTACACTGTGGATGGCTTGATTGTAGCCATGCATAGTATTTTCACTGACAGGACACCACGCGATAAAAATGCTTTTCATTGATTTTCAGTGGACATTACAATACTAAACTAAACAAGACAATCTACAATATGTTGAGTACATGGATGATTGGGGCAGTTTCAATGATCTCAAAGTTTTAAAGTAGGATATATAATTGAAACTGAGGAAGACACTAATTAGAGAACATTGAAAAAGTTAGACGCAAGGAATTGCAGATGCTGATTTACACAAAAAGACATAAAGTACTGGAGTAATGGGTGCGCATCAGGATAAGGCAGAGGAAAGAGAGGGAGAGGGGAAAGAAGGCTGTGTTAGTGGGTGGGGGGGTCTATCTAAAATTGGAGAATTAAATGTTCATACCATTGGGTAGCCAAGTGAAACATGAGGTGCTATTCCTCCAGTTTGCATGTGGCTTCACTCTGGCAATGGAGGAAGCACTGGACAGAAAGGTTGTAATGGGAAGGGGAGTTAAAGTAGTTATCAAATGTGACATCCAGCAGGCCTTGTCAGACCCAGCGCAAGTGTTTGGCAAAATGGTCACCTAGTGTGTACCTGATCTTGCCGATGTAAAAGGGACAATGTTGGGAGCACTGAATGCAGTAGATGAGGATAGAGGGGATGCATGTGAACCTCTGACTCACCTGGAATGGCTGCTGGGGTCCCTGGATGGATGTGAAGGGCAGGAGATGCATCTCCTGCGGTTGCGGGGGAAGGTACCTGGGGTAGGGGTGGTTTGGGTGGACCAAGGAGATGTAGAGGAAGTGGTCTCTACAGAAAGCAACTACCAGAAGGTGTGACAAGGTGTTAGGGTCTCCTCGAAGGTAGCAGTACTTACAACAGGTGGAATGAGTGGATCCTATAGACCAAGCTGCCAGAGGAGATAGTTAAGGCTGGTAGATGTACGTACAGGTCCATGTACATGTATCCTAGTACATGGATGAGAAGGGCTTAAGAGACGTGGGCCAAACAAGATCAGGTAGGATTAGCATAGATGGGATATCTTGTGCAAATTGATCATAGGGCCTGTTTCCAACTCTATTAATCCAAGTCAAGTCAGCAACTTTGGTCACAAGCCCTGAAAAGTTGTTATAGTTTTGGCCATCCATTGTTTAGTCTGAAGAAGGGTTTCGGCCCAAAACGTTGCCTATTTCCTTTGCTCCACAGATGCTGCCTCACCCGCTGAATTTCTCCAGCATTTTTGTCTACATTCGATTTTTCCAGCATCTGCAGTTCTTTCTTAAAATTTGTTTATTCTTGTTGTGCAAATGTTTCAAATTTTCAATGGAGTGGCTGATTGGGAGCTGAGTGTCAGGAGCCACCCATGGACTAAATCTGACCTCTGCATCTTCCAGGAAACCTTGAGCGAGAAGTGACGACACGAGAGAGATAGAGGCGGAAGTAAATCTGAGATATTCCATGTGCAGTGCAGGTAGTGATGCCTATGTGAGAAGCTACAGAAATATCATGACAATGGTAACAGGCTTTCCAGAAAGCTAATGGTCCCATATGTAAAGAAACACAAATTAAATCGGAACATTTCAAAGATAATATTGTTGAAAAATCATGTCTCCTTTAATCAAATTAATCTTGAGCTTCATAGTACAGTATAAGCAATCTGACTTCTTTTTTGTGTACTGCAGGTTTTGAACAACTTAGTTTGTGGAATTAAGTAGCTCAAGTAACTCATTAATCTTCCCTTGAACAGATAAAGCTATAATTGTTCAATAATTTGAATTAGACAGAAGGCTTTATGTCTGTTCCCCAGAGTGAACGACTGAATAAGAAGATTTCAAAGTCATTCATTTGTTGAATCCAATGGATTAGTCACAGAGTCGTACAGTGGAAACAGGCTTTTCGGCCCAACTTGCCCACACAGGCCATGTCTATACCACAAAAGTAACACTAGCAAATTTGCAGATGACACAGAGCTAGGTGGCAGTGTAAACTGCGAAGAGGATGCTAGGAGGTTGCAGGGTGACTTGGACAGGTTGAGTGAGTGGCTAGATGTATGGGAGATGCAGTATAATGTTGATAAATGTGAGGTTATCCACTTTGGCAGCAAGAACAAGGAGGTAGATTATTATCTCATTGGTGTCAGATTAGGTAAAGGGAAGTGCAACGAGATCTGGGTGTCCTTGTACACCAGTCACTGAAAGTAAACATGCAGGCACAGCAGGCAGTGAAGAAAGCTAGTGGCATGTTGGCCTTCATAACGAGAGGATTTGAGTTATGGCGTAAAAATGTCCTTCTGCAGTTGTACAGGGCCCTGGTGAGACCACATCTGGAGTATTGTGTGCAGTTTTGGTCTCCTAATTTAAGAAGTATTTAGGCAAGTACATGGATAGGACAGGTTTAGTGGAATATGGGCCAAACGTAGGCAAGTGTAGATGGGACATGTGGGTTGGCATATGCATGTTGGGCTGAAGACTGTTCCACACTGTATGACTCTATGACATACAACATGGAAACTGTCACTTTGATCCACTGGGACTGTCCCAATCATCACCCACCCAGTTGACAAGAAATGGGCATGAGTTACCAGGACCAGTACATGAATATTGAGAGACATCAATATTTGTCTCTTATTTGTCCTCCTTCCACCTTTCCCCCTCCCTCTAGCTTTACATTTCACTCCCCTTCTCTCCTTAACTGATATCCTTATCCCTTCTTTTCATCTCTGGTCTTTCTCATTTACATCACCCATCCACCAGTCAAAATCCTCACCATCTTCCCCTCCTCAGAAGAAGGGCCCCAACCTAAAGTATCACCTATCAATTTCCTCCACAGATGTTGCTGGACCCGCTGAGTTCCTCCAGCACTTTGCGTTTTATTCAGGCTTAGTTTAGTTTAGTTTATTGTCGCAAGCACCAAGGTACAACGAAAAGCCTTTTGTTTTTGCATACTATCCAGTCAGCAGAAAGTTTATATATGATTACAATCGAGCCGTCCACAGCGTATAGATACAGGGTAAAAGGAATAACGTATATTGCAAGATAATATTTCTATGTTTCTATAAAGTCTAGTAGAGTCCGATTAATGATAGTCCAAGGGTCTCCATTGAGGTTGATGGCAGCTCAGGCCTACTCTGTAGTTGTTGATAGGATGGTTCAGTTGCATGATGACAACTGGGAAGAAACTGTCCCTGAATCTGGAGGTGTTTGTTTTCACACTTCTGTGCCACTTGCAGGGGTGAAGCTGGAGTGACAGGGGTGAGACTCGTCCTTGATTATGCTGCTGGCCTTGCCGAGGCAGCGTGAGGTATGAATGGTGTCAATGGAAGGGAGGTTGTTTTTTTTGTGCGATGGCCTGGCCTTTGTCAACAATTCTCTGCAATTTTTTGCAGTCTTGGATGGAGCTGGTACCAAACCATGCTGTAATGCATCTTGATAAAATGCTCTCTACAGCGTATCGGTGGAAGTTCCTTCAAGAAGATCAATATCCAATATCTACAGCTCCTTGTGTCTCCATTTGCCTAAGTTTGTTTGTGGCGTCCTGCTGAAATGAGCTTGCCTGGTAACATCTTGCACAATCTACTGTGTTAGCTCCTCTCTTTGACTGATGAAGTCTCGGGAATGGATTAGTTGCCTGAAATGTTTTCTTATTTCAACAGAAATGCATCTGACACCAAATTATGTCTCACCTGCCAGTTACAACGATCCCTAGTGCTGGCCAGTTGGACTCCATCTCTCTGTCTGTCGGTCTGTCTCACTCCTCTCTCCTTTGTCAGAGGATGTTTCCACACTTTACAGCCAGCCATGTTTCCCAGCTGCGGTCTCACAGCGCCAGGGACCCAGATTCAATCCTGAGCTCGGGTGCTGTCTGCGCGGAGTTTGCAAGTTCTCCCTGTGACTGTGTGGGTTTCCTCCAGGCGCTCCGGTTTCCTCCCACATCCTAAAGACATGAAGGTTTGTACATTAATTGGCTTCTGTAAAAAAAAAATTCCCCATATGTGTGTCAAGAGTCGATGAGAAATTGGGAAAAGATAGATGCTCTGGCAGCAGCCATGTCAGCAGCGGGTCAGATTTTTTGTTTTTCAACTTTTTCTTATTTTTTAGTATGTTTTAAAGTATGTATTTTGTGTTTCTTTGTGTGTTTTGTGTGGGGGGTGGTGTGGGTGTGGGGGGTAAGGGGGAAACCGCTTTGGTCGCCTGCTCCATGGAGAGGCGAGCTTTTTTTCCAGGTCGCCTCCCCCGTGGCCTAACACCAAGGATCGGCGCGGCCTTTCCCGGAGACGCGCCCGGGGCTTCAGGGGCGGGCGCAGCGTGGACTCTCGGCGTGGAGCGGGTGAGCCCTCGCTGGGGCTCGCTGGAGGGGAGCGCTCCGTTTCGCTGGCCCGGGGCAGCCGGCAGCCTGAAGTCGCGGTCTGCAGAGCTCCAGCTGGTGCGGCATCTACATCCCTCGTGGGGGACCCGGGGGAAGAAGAAGCCTTCACTGCCGGCCCACGGCCAATTTCTACCGCGGGGCCAGCATGGACTTACCAACACCCCTGTAGGGGAGCTTCGACCACCGGCCCTGCAGTCTACGGTGCTTCTGGCTGCGGCGGAGACTTTAAATCTTGACTGCCGGCCTGCGGCCTACAACAACCTAAAGCCTACAAAAACCTAAAGTCTCCAGTGAGGAAGAGCTGATCCTGGACTGACTCTGGATTCTGGTCCTGTCCATGGGGGGGAAATGGAGGAGGACTGGCCAAATTTTTGTGCCTCCCACCACAGTGATGAATGTTGCGGTGGATGTTTGTGTTACATTTTTTTTTTTTTTAAATTGTGTTTGTGTGTTCTTTATTATTGTATCGCTGCTGACAACCCAAATTCCACCAGCCTGGCTGTGTCGTCATTAAAATACAATACAAAAAAAAAATACAAAAAACTAGTGGGAGTGGGTGATCGATGGTCACGGTGGGCCCAAAGGCCTGTTTCCATGCTGCATCTCTAAACTAAACTAAACTTCCGTAGTCTAGACTCAACACAGATAACACTTCCTCGCCAGCATCCCTACAGTATAGCCTGATTATGCTTTCAGTTCCATCGAAATGGTTTCAGTGCTTTAATCATTAGTTTAGAGGGATTGACTGGTGTTTGAGCTCAGCGTGCTATCTCATCTCCAGGGCCCTCTCTCTCTGAGTGTTCCACCATTTCATGGTTTGACTGAGGACCTGTGCCCACTTTCAATTAGCTGGAGACTACTTTGTATCCTTGTACGGAGGAGATAAGGCAGCATTCATCCAAGTAGACTTAAAATGCTGGAGTGCCTCAGCAGGACAGGCAGCGTCTCTGGAGAGAAGGAATGGGTGACGTTTCGGGTCGAGACCATTCTTCAGACTGAAGTCTGAGTTTCGCCAGCATTTGTGTCTATCTTCGAATAAACCAGCAACTGCAGTTCTTTCCTATACATTAATCCATGTACTTTGAGTTTAACTCAAAGAAGAGCCCTGAAGTTGGATCTAATGATTGTTTCAAACCTGCAAAGTGAAACCAGACTGAAGCCGGACTTGGAAGCTGGAACTGGTACCATGTTCGACATGGACATTGTACCCAAAGCCTTCCAGAGACCTGGGTTCAATCCTGACCTTGGGTGCTGTCTCTTGAAGACTTGGAGGTAAGCAGCTATGAGTTGTGTTTGACACTAGTGAGGACCATGCTTCCCACAGGGTGACAGCAAAAGAATATAATCAAATAGGTACGAAGATATGGAGGTGGCATGGTGGTGCAGCGGTGGATTTGGTGTTTTGCAGCGCCAGAGACCCGGGATACATCCTAACTACGAGTACTGTCTGTACGGAGTTTGTGTGTTCTCCCCGTGACCTGCGTGGTTTTTCACCAGGAGCTTCGGTTTCCACCCACACTCCAAAGACGTACTGGCTAATTGGCTCGGAACAGTTGTAAACTGTCCTTAGCGCGTGTCGGTTAGCGTTAATGTGCAGGGATCGCTGGTCGGCGTGGACTCGGTGGGCCGAAGGACCTGTTTCTGCGATGTATCTCAAACCTAAACTAGACTACGTGGCAGGAGGGACCCGTGATTGTCTCAGCCGCTGGTGCAGTGTGTTGTGAGCAAGATTAATTTACAACCCGCATGCTCGCTGCATTGGGCTAATGAAGGGCAGGCACACAAAGTGACCTCAGAGCACCAGACCATGTTCACTATTTTTGTAGTCAATGAGTCACAGTACATCGGTGGCCCTGGCAAGGTCAGCATTTGTTGCCCACTATTAATTATCCTCATGGACCATTTCAGAGTAGGATTAAGGGTCACACAAACATAGCTGTGGGTCAGGTATGTGCGGAGATTAGACAAGTTAAGGCCAACGGGTCCCTGAGAGCTAGGTGTTTATATTTATGACCATCACTTGACCTTGTGGTCAAACTAGCATTTAAAACTCCAGAACATACTTAACACACTGAATTTGCAGTAATTGCCCCAGTTCCCAAGGTCAAACCTCCTGGATTACTAGCTCACTAAGATGGCCACATTGCTTCTGCATCCTTGCGTTTAAGAAAAGTGTTGCTGGAAGCTGTGTAGTTGTTAATTATTATTGTAAGATCAATAGATTTTTAAAAATTATTATTGGGTTTTATTGTAGATTAATAAATAGATTATTAGATTCAAGAAAAAAACATTGTCCTTCTCTCCAGAGATGCTGCCTGTCACGCTGAGTTACTCCAGCATTTTGTGTCTATTCCAACAGTGTCTCAAAGATTGACAGTTCTACCACTAAAAATGATCAAGGCTTGAGGTGTGAGGGACAGCCACCACCTTCAAGTCTCTTCCAATTTACGCACCATCCTGACATGGAAATGTATCACTGAGCCTAATTTAGAAAACTCCCACCAAGACACTTTAGTGACATTGTTGGGGACATCTTCTCTCGAAGGACTGCAGTTGTTCGAGGCTGTGGTTCACCACTACCTTCTCTAGGGCAACTAGTCCCAGTGGCCCAGTGGTAGAGTTGCTGCCTTACAGTGACAGAGACCCCGATTCGATCCTGACTACATAGAAATATAGAAACATATAAAATAGTTGCAGGAGGAGGCAATTCGGCCCTTCGAGCCAGCACCGCCATTCATTGCGATCATGGCTGATCGTCCCCAATCAATAACCCATACCTACCTTCTCCCCATATCCCTTGATTCCACTAGCCCCTAGAGCTCTATCTAACTCTCTCTTAAATCCATCCAGTGATTTGGCATCCACTGCCCTCTGTGGCAGGGAATTCCACAAATTCACAACTCTCTGGGTGAAATTTTTTTTTCTCACCTCAGTCTTAAATGGCCTCCCCTTTATTCTAAGACTGTGGCACCTGGTTCTGGACTCGCCCAACATTGGGAACATTTTTCCTGCATCTTGCTTGTCCAGTCCTTTTATAATTGTATATGTTTCTATAAGATTCCCCCTCATCCTTCTAAACTCCGGTGAATCCAAGCCTAGTCTTTACAATCTTTCCTCTTATGACAGTCCCGCCATCCCAGGGATCAATCTCATGAACCTACGCTGCACTGCCTCAATCACAAGGACGTCCTTCGTCAAATTAGGAGACCAAATTAGGAGACCAGACTATGGGTGCTATCCATATGGAGTTTGTACGTTCTCCCTGTGACTGCGTGGGTTTTCTCCAGGTGCTCCGGGTTCCTCCCACATTCCAAAGACGTGCGGGTGTGCAGGTTAATTGACTTATTTAGAATCGCCCCTAGTGTGTAGGATAGACACTGACGGACACGGGTGATCATTGTCCACCACGGACACAGCGGGATGAAGAGCATTTTTCCACACTTTACCTCTAAACCTACAGCTGGAGAGGAAATCATGGCCTGCGAATACTTACTCAAAGAATATAAATGGAATGTTCAGGGGAGACTTCATTACATGGTTGTGGAATGTGGAATTAGCCACATGCAAGAGGCGTAAGTACAAGTGAAGAAAATTGAGATTAAAGGCCCTGGAGGCAATATGAGAAGGTTATTGATGAGGTTTGATGGCGAGAAGATGGGCAGAGACCGATTTCATTGCCATTAATTATGTATAGGGTTGAAATACAATGCCTCTGATTTTTCAGTCAATAGAAGTTTATTTATTGATGGCACAGAGGCACTGTGAGTATGTCTGCTGCTTCACAACAGCAGCCTGACCGTTGCTGCTTGTGCGGAGTTTGCACGTTCTCCCCGTGTGGATTTCCTCCGGGTGATCCGGTTTCCCACCACATCTCAAAGACATAGGTTCATAAGGGATAGGAGAAGGATTAGGCCATTCGGCCCTTCAAGTCTACTCCGCCATTCAATCGTGGCTGATCTATCTATCCCTCTTGACCCCATTCTCCTGCCTTCTCTTCATTACTCCTGACATTTGGCTAATTGGCTTAAACAAGTTGCCTTTGTGGATGATCTGCCATGATCACAATGAATGGCGGTGCAGGCTCGAAGGGCCAAATGGCCTACTCCTGCACCTATTTTCTATGTTTCTATGAGTGGTAGAATCTGGAGGGGGGGAGGGGGGAGTTGATGGGAAAGTGGGGTGAATAATATAGTTGGCTAGTGGGCCGAAGGGCCAGTATTTGTGCTGTATGGAACAGAGCTTGTCTGATTTCCAATTCCAACTTGTTGCAAATTGTTAAGCACTGTTGAGCAAGCCAATGTGAAAGGTCGAGGAATAGTATTCAATTCTCAGCGTAACTCTGCTGTGCCCATTCTCTGTGTAAAAAAAAAACAAACAGCAGTGCACAGTAAACTATTCAACAAGTGGGATCATTGAAAGGAAGTCCAAAGATGAGGACAAACCATATTCCTCGTATGTTGCAAAACATACTCGGCTAATAAAGTATGATTGTGGTTATGTGTCTATACACTGTAAATCGCTCGATTGTAATCACGTATTGTCTTTTCGCTGACTGGACCACGCAATAAAGGTTTTTCACTGTACCTCGTTACACGTGACAATAAACTAAGCTGAACTAAAATGGGACTAGCGTAGGAAGGCACCTTGGTCAGCATGGACAGGTTGAGCTAAAGGGCTGTTTCCATGCTAAGAGTTTAAGAAGGAACTGCAGATGCTGGAAAATCGAAGGTGGACAAAAGTGCTGGAGAAACTCAGCGGGTGCAGCAGCAGCTATGGAGCAAAGGAAATAGGCAACGTTTCAGGCCTGAAACCCTTCTTCAGACTGAAGGAAATAGGCAACGTTTCGGGCCGAAACCCTTCCGGGTTTCGGCCCGAAACGTTGCCTATTTCCTTCGCTCCATAGATGCTGCTGCACCCGCTGAGTTTTTCCAGCACTTTTGTCTACCTGTATAACTAAGACTCAGATGAGGAGGGGGGAATTAATTCCATTGGAAGTGTGGCTGTTGAGTCTCATCTCTTACCTTTTTTAGGCAATAGTCTTAGAAACATAGAAACATAGAAAAATAGAAAATTGGTGCAGGAGTAGGCCATTCAGCCCTTCGAGCCTGCACCGCCATTCAATATGATCATGGCTGATCATCCAACTCAGTATCCTGTTCCTGTCTTCCCTCCATACCCCCTGATCCCTTTAGCCACAAGGGCCACATCTAACTCCCTCTTAAATATAGCCAATGAACTGGCCTCAACTACCTTCTGCGCGCAGAGAATTCCAGAGATTCACCACTCTCTGTGTGAAAAAAGTTCTCTCATCTCGGTCCAAAAAGATTTCCCCCTTTTTTTTTTTTTTTTTTTTTTTTGTTTATTTTATTAGAAGTTAATACAGCACAAAACAGTACAGTGGAACCTAATTCACATTTCCCCCTTATCCTTAAACTATGACCCCTTGTTCTGGACTTCCCCAACATCGGGAACAATCTTCCTGCATCTTCATTCGAGAGTTGCTTAAATATAATTTCAGTGATCAGTTTAATGCCAGTTGCTGAGTCAATATATTGACAGCAATGAAGTTGACCGTTTTACCACCCAGGACTTCTTTCAGCTGCACAAGCTGGTGCCTATCAGACGTGAGATGCCCTTTGTGTTGGCATTCCCATCCCTTTGCACCTTTCTCAGCGTTGCTAAATGCATTGATCCAGAGATACAATTGAAATCTGTTGGGAATTAGATGGCTTAGAAATGTACATGTTACCATTTATATGGTATCTCTCGTGGAGCAAAAATATTCCCAAGATGTTTCACAGGAGAGTTGTCGATAGAGATCAACAAGCCGAACCCTGGATATATTGGGGAAGACAATCAAATGCATGGCCAAAGAGTTTAGTTTTTAGTTTAGTTTAGAGATACAGAGTGGGAACAGGCCCTTCGGCCCACCGAATCCGTGCCGACCAGCGATCCCCGCACACTAACACTATCCGACAGGCTAGGAACAATTTACAATTTTTTACCAAGCCAATTAGCCTACAAGCCTGTACGTCTTTGGAGTGTGGAAGGAAACCAATCTCGGAGAAAACCCACGCAGGTCACGTTCAAACTCCGTACAGACAGCACCCGTAGTCAGGATCGAACCCAGGTCTCTGGCGCTGCAAGGCAGCAACTGCACCAATGAGCCACCATGCATCCAAAGACATGGGGATTATTGGGAGGGTCTCACGGTTGATAGCAGGGGGAGAGATTAGTGAAGGGAATTTCAAAGCTGACGGCCTCCACTATTGAAATTAAAACACTAGTGAAGAGAGAATTTGAGGAAGTGTCCAGACTCTCTGGTCCTCGGGGATTCCAAGCGTCTGTTGAGCGTGGCCATTGAGTCTTCATTCTCGGCAGATAACCAGGGATTGGGATGAATGCAGGTCACTGCTCAAGTTGAAAACAGAAGCAGCTCCATTACCTGTATTTTTTCATCTATTGTAGGTGGCAGCCTCAATGCTGATTGTCTCTTAAAGTGGCTTTACGAAACGTTCCTGGAATGTGTGCAGCAATAAGAGACTGCATTACAATGAAAAAAATAACTACACCACAAATCTGCTTTGGAATATCATGCACGTGCTACACCCCAGAGACCCTTTGACACTTAATTGAGGGGGATTTGCATATTCTGGCAGCCTCCTGTAGCACTTAAACACACTTAATATGGATACCCAAGCTATTAAACTAACAGTGGAGGTGTGGAGAAGGGTGGTTGTTGGTTCAGACAATGGTAGAGTGGTTCCACTGTCTCACCCACACCCACACGGATATACTGCCTCCAAAACAAGGTCATTGCCTGGTGGGTGAATGTAGGAGGTGTTGCATTATCCATTCACTGGGCTGAATGACACGCATTAATATCGTACCTTAGTTTGTTCTCGAGCATTTGCTCGAAGTGGGTGATATGCAGGAAACAGGCAGCTGTTTGTAAAAAACTTCATCCCAATCAAAAATATATATATTTTTTAAATGTCCAGATCTCCCCTTCTCTTTCTGAAATAATGCCTTGGCATCTTTCTGAGCTACCTTTGAGAGCCTGCAGAATTTTGATTTTACATATTCAGAATAGAGTGCAGTACTCCCTCAATGTGTATGAAGGGACTGCAGATGCTGGTTTACACTGAAGATAGACACAAAAATCTGGAGTAACTCAGCGGGACAGGCGGCATGGGTGACGTTTTGGTTTGAGACACTTCTTCATGTCTTAGGAAGACACCCATTCCTTCTATCCAGAGATGCTGCCTGTCCCGTTGAGTTAGTACTCCTTCAATACTGCATTGGACCAAGGTATTTGGGCTCCAAGAATTGGATGGGAGTTCAACTTTTGTTACTTCAAAGGGCATAAAGCATCTCTGGAGAACATGGATAGATGATGTTCTGGGTCAGGACCCTTCTTCCCTATGCAAAACGTCACCTACCCATGAGTGATGCTGCTGAGTTACTCCAACATTTTGTGACCTTTTGTGTATTAACCAGCATCTGCAGTTCTTTGTTTCAACCTTTTGATTTGTGCAAGGCTAACTCCCATAGAGATAACGCATTCATCACTAGTTGTACCAGAGGAGAAACTGGGATGTTTCAAAATCTTGCCTGGGCTAGAGTCTAGAGATATATTGCAGAAATAGACCCTTCGGCCCACCGAGTCCACACCAGCCAGCGATCCCCGCACATTAACACTATCCTGGAGATACTAGGGACATTGTACATTTTATACCAAGTTAAGTAACCTACAAACCTGTACGTTTTTGGAGTGTGGGAGGAAACCGAACTTGTCAGAGAAAACCCAGGTGGTCATGGGCAGAACGTACACACACCCGTAGTCAGGATCGAACCTAGGTGCCTGGCACTGTAAGGCAGTAGCTCTACCGCTGCGCCACCCTGCCACCCTCTATGCACTCAATTTCATGCACAAAAATGACATATAAACGTTTGGAGAGGGAGGTAGGCGGCGCGACTTAATTATTATTTTTGTCTATGTTTTTATGTCGTTTTTGATATTTTCTGTTGGGGTTTGTGTGTGGGGGGGTGGGGCTGGGGTGGGAGGGAGGGGGTAACTTTTAAATCTCTCCCTGCACGGGAGACCCGACCTTTTCTTTGTCGGGTCTCCGTTGTCGTTGGGGCTGCAACGTGGAGCGGCCTCCAACAGGAAGACCGGGGGCTCTGGTGCCGACTACTCACCTCACCGTCACGGAGCTGGCCGAGTCCAGAGCGGGTGGAGCGGTGGTGGAGCGCTGCTGCTGCTGCGGCCCGACCTCCGGAGATTCGGAGGCTGCAACTGCGGGTCTGGCGGACGGCGGCACCGGGAGGCCGCGGGTCCCTGGAGGGAGACCGCTTTTCAGGGCTCTCGCAATGGCGACTTCGCCCGCCCGAGTTGCGGGGTTGAAGAGCTCCTGGAGCGGGGCCTGACATCACCGCCCCGTGCGGCTTGGAATGGCCGCGGGACACTGCGAGCGCACGCGCCACCCGGCGTGGCTTTAATGGCAGCGGGACAATCGCCATCGCCAGCCGGGGGCTTTGACTTTGACGCTGACATCGGGGGGGGGGGGGGAGAGTGCAGTGGAGAGATAAGTTTTTTTGGCCTTCCATCACAGCTATGTGATGGATGTTTATGTAAATTATGTTGTGTCTTGGGTCTATTTGTTTGTAATGTATGGCTGCAGAAACGGCATTTGAAGTTTCATTTCAAGGGGTCCAAATGACAACTAAATTGAATCTTGAATCTTGAATCTTGTAAAATATAAAATAAAATGGTGCTTCCTTTTATTTGGTGAACAAAAGCAGTATTACTGACTTGCCACACCATGTTTGAATTCCTGTCATCATGAAGCCTATTTAAAGTTGACTGGTTTGATGTCACGGTGAAGGCTGAACAGCATCTGTGTGTTGAAGGAAGACTATAGTGAAAGTCAACACTCAACTGTTGCATTTAATAAATGTGTGTTTGTCAAGTCGGATGGAGGTGATTTGACATGTTGTTGTATAGTCAGACAAAGGATCTTCCTTAGTTTTTGGAGATGATTGCAAACTGAAATTGTGCAAAGTCCTTTAATCACTGGAGTTGCATAAACGTTGCTTTTTCTCAGTAACTGTGAACCAAGACAATTGCAGACCTGTCTGAGCTCAGTGGGTGCGTGGGTGATTAAAGGAATCTGGAAGTCTCCGGTTTGCTTCCTGATCTGTTGTGACACATATCATCTCAGCCAAGACTATAATGATGATGCCAAGATGATGTATTCTAGAGAGAGTTAGATATACCTCTTAGGGCCAACAGAATCAAGGGATATGGGGAGAAAGCAGGAATGGGGTACTGAGTTTGGACCATCAGCCATGATCATATTGAATGGTGGTGCTGGCTTGAAGGGCCGAATGACCTAACTATTTTTAATGTTTCTATGATATGTGAGGTTGGGAAATTTCAGTTTGAATTGGCTTCACCTCATCCTCAAACTTCCCCACTACTGCAGATTGGTAGGGACAATGAAAGGATCAAAAATTGTCAGGTCTACGCTGCAGGATTAAGGGAATGTGTGATCCTCAATTGTCCAATATCCTGTACACCCTCTGGGCAAATAACAAAATATCCCAGTCTCCTTGCTAGTCGATGCTTTTAGAAGTACAAAGGGAAATATATAAAGCAGCTGAATAAAGCCTCCTTCAATACGAAGGAGAACAAAAAGCTTCCAAGATCATTAGAAATGCCAAGCCTTGTCGTGTTCTTTAATGAAGTGATCCATATTGATGAAACACTTGATTAAATCATCACGATTAAATAGGATGAATATCAACTTTGATGAATAACATTTAATGAATAAAATATGTTGTTTTCACTTGGAAGATTGGGAAGGTTTGGAACCATGTTCACTTTTTTATTGACACTTTTTTTAATGTCCATAACGTGCTCATCAATATTAATATTCATAGGCTACTTTTCCCACCGTTTAATAGATTCAAGAGACTTCCTTTGCCAGGCTGATCTGGCAGGAAAAAGAACACAGTTTCTGCATGCAAATCAGTCTGTGCAGGAGGAATTTTAGTTTAGAGATGCAACGTGGAAACAGGCCCTTCGGCCCACCGAGTCCGTGCCGACCAGCGATCCCCGCACATTAACACTACCCTACGCACACTAGGGACAATTTTACTTTTATACAATTATTCCAAGTCAATTAACCTACAAACCTGTTCGTCTTGAGGGTACTCAAAAAAGCTGGAGAAACTCAGCGGGTGCAGCAGCATCTATGGAGCGAAGGAAATAGGCAACGTTTCAGGCCAAAACCCTTCAGTGTGGGAGGAATCTGAAGATCATGGAGAAATCCCACGCAGGTGACGGGGAGAACGTACAAACTCCGTACAGACAAGCACCCGTAGTCAGGATCGAACCCAGGTCTCTGGCGCTGTAAGGCAGTAGCCCTATCGTTGCGCCACCGTGCCTCCCACTATCATTTAATATCATAAAATATATCATTTAATACATATAATATAATTTATAGGTAGACACAAAATGCTTGAGTAACTCAGCAGTACAGGCAGCATCTCTGGAGAGAAGGAATGGGTAACATTTCAGGTTGAGACCCTTCTTCAGACTGATCTCCTTCTAATATAATTTATATTTTTATGTTTTTTCCCACCAAAAAAAAAAAATTACAGCTGCCCACAATAAGCTTTGCATTGTATTGCTGGCTTTATTGTTAACCATACGACCAATCTGTAGCATTGACAATTGTGGACCAGGAATGGATGCCACCTCAAGGACACCAGTTTCAGTAGGAACTGTAGAAAGCATTTCATTTGCGTGCATCACGGCATGGTTTGGGAACAGCTCCATCCAGAGACTGCAAGAAATTGCAGAGATTTGTACACTCAGTCCAGACCATCATACGTACCATCCTCCTGACCATAGCAGAAAAATTAGACACATTTATCGTATTTAAGAAAAGTCAAAGTTAAGATTAACAAGAAAAGTTACAAAACACTCTGTAACTTAGTTGGCGCCCTTTACGTTGCGACACTTTGCATACTCTATATATGGTACACAAAGCAATTAATTTCACTGTAAAATGTCACACATGATAATAAAGATTTGTTCATTCATTCACTCACTCATTCACTCATTCACTCATTCATTCACTCATTCATTCAATCATTCACTTTCACTTCATACATGCATTCACTCATTCACTCACTCACTCACTCATTCACTCATTCACTCATTCAATCATTCACTCATACATTCATTCATCATTCATTCACTCATGCATTAATTCATTCATTCACTCATTGACTCATCACTCACTAATTCATTCATTCATTTATTCATTCATTCAACATTCACTCATTCACTCATGCACTCACTCATTCACTCATTCACTCATTCACTCATTCACATGCATTCATTCATTTATTCACTCATGCATTAATTCATCATTCACTCATTCACTCATCACCCACTAATTCATTCATTCAGTCATTCATTCATTCAATCATCATTCACACATTCACTCATTCACTCACTAATTCATTCATTCATCCATACATTCATTCATCATCACTCATTCATTCATCATTCAACCAACACAATTTTATGAAATATGTCATTTTTGGCCAATTCTGTGTATGAAGGGAAAGCACTGGATGTTCTACACATAGATTTCCAGAAGGCAATTGTTAAGCCATATCAAAATATATTGCAGAACAGAAGAACTTATGGTGTAGGATGTAACATGGATCGATACTTGGCTGGCTGGCTGGAAACAGTGAGAGCCCCAAATGAGTCCTATTTCTCGAGGGGGAGATGTAATGAAACGTGTTCCACAGGGTCTAGTCCTGGGGGTCACAACTTTTTATACATTATATAAATGACTTGGATGATGGCTCCAGAAATGCATTTGCAAATGTTGCTGCTGACATTGCTGCCTGTAATGTCTGATTCAGAAAGTAAACTGTGAAGAGGATGTAAGGAGGCTAAAAAGGGATATTGATATATTAAGTGATAGGGCAAAGATCGTCAAAAGGTATATAGTTTGGGAAAATTTGAAATTGGCATGAGAGGAATAGATCGGGTAGATGCACAGAGTCTCCTGCCCATAGTAGGGGAATCCAGAACCAGAGGACATAGGTTTAAAGTAGAAAGGTAAAGATTTAATAAGAATCCGAGGGGTAACTTTGTCATACAAAAAGTGGTGGGTATATGGAACGAGCTGCCCGAGGAGGTAGTTGAGGCAGCGACTATTGCAATGTTTATAAGACAATTAGACAGGTACATGGATAGGACTGGTTTAGAGGGATATGGGCCAAATGCAGGCATGTGGGACATGTTGGTTAGTGTGTGCAAGTTGGGCCAAAGGGCCTGTTTCCACGCTGTGGGACTATGACTCTATGTCCATTTTGCCAGGAAAAAAATAAAACAAGAAGCATCTCTCTAAATGATGAGAGATCACAAAGCCCTGAAATGCAGTGACATCTGGACATTCTAATACATAGTTGGCAAAATAACCCAGTATTAAGGCACAGAGTAATTAGCAAAGCTAACCATGTTATTGTTTATTGCCCAGGGGATTCAATACAGAATTAGTGTGGCTATGCCTCATTTAAATTGGGCATTACTGGGTAGAGAAATGGTCTTGTTCTTTAAGGAAGAATGCAAATGCGTTGGAAACAGTTCAAAGGTTTATTTGACTAATACTCGGAATGGGCAGCTTGGTGTATGAGGGTAGATTGGACAGGCAAAACTTGCACCTGCTAGAGTTTAGAAGAATGAGAGTAGCCTTGATTGAAACATGTAACATAAACTACTCTGCAGAGAGTAGTGCGTTCGGCCGAACTCACTATGGGAACTTCACTTGCTCCTCTGCAGGAACTATATATCAGGAGGTGCAACTCCAGAGCCAATAAGATCATGGGAGACCCCTTCCACCCCTGCAACGGATTGTTCCAGCTGCTACGGTCAGGCAAACGCCTCCGTTGCTATGCTGTGAGAACGGTGAGGTTGAGAAGGAGTTTCTTCCCAGGGGCTATTAGGACTGTAAACTCCTATCTCACATGGGACTAACTTTACAGTACCACTCTACTGTTTTTTTTAATTGCTGTTTTTTTTTCCCTTTTTCCTTCTGCCCACAATATGTAAAAGAATATGTGATTCTGTTCCATTCTGTTTGTAGTTTGTTTGTTTGTTTGTTTTTTGCACAAAGTCCGCGGGCATTGCCACTTTTCATTTCACTGCACGTCTCGTATGTGTATGTGACGAATAAACTTGACTTGACTTGACTAAATCCTAAGATGGCTTGACAGGGTGAATGTGGAGAGGATTTATCCTCGTGGGAGAATCTAAAACCAGGTTGTCATTGCATAAAAATATTTTGGACAATGGAAGTATAAGATAAAATGCTGGAGGAGCTCATTGGGTCAGGTAGCGATCATGGAGTAATGGACAGCTCACAACTCGATAGCGTTTCGAGGGAAATGGGCCAAATGTAGGTAGGTGGGACTATTGTAGATGGGACATGTTGGTCTGTGCGGGCAAGTTGGGCAGAAGGACTTGTTCCCACATTGTATCACTCAAGTGCTGGAGGAACTGCTAATTAGTCTGAGGAAGGTTCCCATCCTGAAACGTCATCCGTTCATTCCCTCTATAGATGCTGCCTGCCCTGCTGAGTTCCTCCGACACGTTTTTTAGTGCTCAAGATTTCAGCATCTGCAGATTATTTTATCTCTATCAGACATTTGAGCTGAACTTTTCTCTCTCTGCACAATACAAGTCTTTGTAAACTTATTTCCTTCAAAGATGATCGAAACACGGTCTTTGAATATTTTTAGGACGAGGGTAAATATAATCTTGAGAAGATCTGTTTGAAAAATAACCACCTGCCAGGTCGACACTGCCATACAACGGTAGAGTTGCTGCCTTAAAGCGCAAAAAAACGGATTTGACACGTTTGTACGTTCTCCTCGTGACTTCTGTGGGTTTTCATTGGGGGGGCTCCAGCTTCCTCACACACTCCAAAAAACTTACGGGTTTGTAGGTTAATCGGCTAAGTCTAATTGTAAATTGTCCCTCGTGTATGTAGGATAGTGTTAGTCTCCGTGGATTGTCACCTTGGCGTGGTGGAGAAGCTTGTGTGGTCCTGAGATCCTGAGAGCTCTGCTCCTGGTAGGGCCACCCAGGGCGGTAAGGTCGAGGCAGAGGTCTCTGACAAAGAGCAATCCGACCGAGATCTCAACGGTGGAACAGGCGGAGGACGATGGCTGACCTTAGTGGAGCGTCACAACGGCTGGGAAGGCGGATGAAGGCTGCAGCAGAAAAGGGTCTCCAGTCGTCTTGGACTCTTCATGCCACTGGATCCTGACCCATTGTCCCTTGTTCTTCCCCCCCCCCCCCCCCCCCCCCCCCCCCCCCCCCCCCCCCCCCCCCCCCCCCCCCCCCCCCCCCCCCCCGCACCCTGCCGGGCCTCCATTGTTCTTCCCCCTGAACCACCTGAATGAGAGAGAGAGGATGCAAGGGTGACTTGAATTTAGAGAAATCAATGCTCATACAAATGGGTTGTAAGCTGCCTGACCCGCTGAGTTACTCCAGCCCTTTGTGCCTCATGTACTATGTTTATTTGCGAGAGAGACCTGCAGATGCTGGATAAAATCAAAGGTAGACACAAAATGCTGGAATAACTCAGCGGGTGAGGCAGCATCTATGGAGAGAAGGAATGGGTGACGTTTCGGGAGACCCGAAACGTCACCCATTCCTTCTCTCCATAGATGCTGCCTCACCCGTTGAGTTTCACCAGCATTTTGTTATTTACCAGCATTTTGTGTCTACCTTCTATGTTCATTTGTTGCTCTAGCCCAGGGGTGGGGAATGCTGGATAAAATCAAAGTCACCAAAAATAATCGCCAAGTGGGACAGGCCCTTTAGGAATGTGGCTGCTGACTTATTCTGATGCATGCGTAGTTTGCCACTCTGAGACAGGCACCCTGTTGAGACTAAAGAGCTGTCGCCACAAATGTTGAATGATTATTTTTAAATTTTTCTAATGGCCCAGACGATGTGAAATTAGCACCTGGGTTATTGCAAGCTGAAGCCATCCACACGTTCTATTCTCCTGCTGTTTGCACCCTATTTGTTTTCTGGCTGCTTTTAATTTAGTCAAGCAAAGAGAAAGATAACCCTACTCTAAATGTGAGCATCTGCTCTTTTTCCATCTCTGTCTGGTTGACAAATGCTTTATCCTTTGTCCTTTCCTTCCCTGCTGCTTACCTGACTCTATTGAGATTTAACACAGGTCCCAATGGGGTGGGAGATTGCAAACCTCACGTGGTCCGCCCTGTTTCGACGAATGCAATCAACCTGGTGTGCATAATCAAATAAGATCAAATGGGACAAGTTGTTCTACAACTTTAGCCTGTGCACGTCATACACAAGAAGAAAACTGGTCCCCATCTTAGAGGGCGACACTGAGGCGCAGCGGTAGAGTTGCTGCCTTGCAGCGCCAGAGACCTGGTTTCAGAACTGACTACATGTACTGTCTGTGCAGGGTTTGCATGTTCTTCCTGTGACCACGTAGGTTTTCTCCTGCAGTCCAAAGACGTACATGTTTGTGGGCTAATTGGCTTCAGTATAAATGTAAATTGTCCCCAGTGTGTGTAGGATAGTGTTTGTATACGAGGATCGCTGGTCGGTGCGGACTCAGTGGTCTGAGGGCCTTGTAACAGCAATTTGAGAATCCTTGCAAAACCTTGAGCTGTTGTACAAACTGCCACAATAGTCCTGTTTCCACACTGTATCTCTAAACTAAATTAAAGTATTGCCTTGACTATGTAGAATCCCTGATTATTACAAAGTTCACAGAAATAGTCCACATAGACTGCATGCAATAGTCATCAGGTCTTGACACCATTGGGTCTCCTGGAGCGGTGGCTGATCCATGCGAGTCCTAGGCTGCTACATGGCCTCCATCCATCGCCTCCATCCGTATCGTCTAGCGAACCATGGTCCTTCTCCTCGCTCACGGGGTCACCTTCAGCCGACCTTGAGGTCTGAAGAAGGGTCTCGACCCGAAACGTCACCTATTTCCTTCGCTCCATAGATGCTGCCTCACCCGCTGAATTTCCCCGGCATTTTTATCTACCTTGAGGGCGCAGAAGGTCAGACCCCAGTTCTTGAATTGAATTGAATTGAATAACCTTTAATAATCCTTTACAGGAAATTACAGTGCCACAACAGCTTCAAGACAGACATAACACCACACATTTCCACAGATAGCTTCAATACTTAATAAGTTAAAATACAATGAATGAATACTAAAAAAAATCCAAAATTATTTTTGTGCATTATAAAACCTTATAGCAGCTGGTATACAAGACTTCCTATATCTCTCCGTTTTGCACATTGGTGCAATCAGTCTCTGACTGAAGATGCTGCTCTTGATCACCTTCAGGGCGTGGAGTGGGTGAGTGGGGTTGGTCATTATTGAACCTAGTTTGTTCAGAGTTCTGGCCTCTGCCACCTGCTGGACCATTAGTTGCTCAGCCCCAACCACTGAGCTGGCCTTCCTGATCAGCTTGTCCAGTCTGTTTTTGTCCGCTATGCGGGCGCCTTCTCCCCAGTTCACCCTCTTCCCCGCCCTTACTCTTGTGTTCACTGTCATCAGGTCCCTCTGCCCTTCCCCCCGGGTCGCTGATCCATGAGGAACGAGCAGGGGCTGGGCGCGGAGACCTCCTGCCTGCTGTTGGAGAGGGTTTGTGTGTTTACATACACTTCAGGCCTGGCTTTCACTTATAGCCCCGTCCCACGGTACGAGTTCATTCCAAGAGCTCTCCCGAGTTTCAAAAAAATCAAAAACGTGGTAAGCACGGAGATTGAACGTAGCGGGTACGTCGGAGCTCGGGGACGTCTCTTAGCGCTAACAGCAGGTACTCGGGAAGACTCACTAACGGCAGGTAAGCACGGGAAGACTCGTGAAGATTTTTCAACACGATGAAAAATGCCCACGAGATCCCCGAGTACCGACGAGTGGCCATTACCGTAAATCTCCGAGTTCGAATCAGGGCAAACCCGGGAGAACTCTTGGAATGAACTCGTCCCGTGAGACAGGGCCCATAGAATCCATTCACCATTGTAATTATGGGTCCTACTATGAAGCACATCGAGGAAAACCTATGTTAAGGCAAACCTCCTGTTCAAGTCTGGTTATTTCTGGCCCTTCGAGTGAAAGTTCCAAGATATTTCCACCGACCCAAAAAAACCAAGGTAATTTATAGTATACGTGTTACAATAGTTACATGCAGATTTTATAATTTCCCAATAAATCATCAAGATCCTGTTTCTTTTGTGGATTGTGATCATTAATTATTGATTTATATGGGGCTTACTGACAGGGTTGCCCATTCTTCTTGTAGATAATGACGCCTCCTTTGGTTATATGTATGTATAGAAGGATTTGTGGACCTGCATATCTGTCTTTGTCACATCTTTGCTTATCCTGTGACCTTGCTTCTCTGTTCCGTAGTCCTACATTCTGATTCCCACGCACTGGTATATTTGCTCTTGCTGCCCCTTGCCGTCTGAGCACCTCACTAATCTAATTACTGCACTGCCTCTTCGAATATGGCCATCAAACAACCTGTGTTAGGTTGAGAAAGGACTTGACCTGAAACGTGACCTATCCATGTTCTCCAGGGATGCTGCCTGACTTGTTGTGTTACTCTAACACTTGTGTCTTTTCATACTTACTTACTTGGTTCCTCCTACTGTTGAGTGCATTGGGCAGCAAGCTTCCATCATTCTGTTTGGTCATGTGCGACGTCTTCCACCCTCGATAGGTTTGTGTCTCGGGCTTCCAAATCCTTCTGGAATGTTCGCCTCCATGTGAGTTTTGGTTGGCCTCTTTTCCTTCTTTCGTCAGCTTGCCATGTCATTGCTATGTTAGGTGCACGTTCTGGTGACATTCTGAGTACATGTCCTGCAGATTTCATCCTGCCCCCCTCTATGTCCTGGCTAAGAGGCTTGTTTGCAGTTTCCCAGTAGATCTTTCATACCAGCTTGGCTCAAATTCCCATAATCTTTTTCCATTATGTAAGGCACTTAAGCAACCATCATAAAGTCATACATCATGAAACAGGTCCAACGTGCCCATACTGGGTTTAAGAAGGAACTGCAGATGCTGGAGAATCGAAGGTACACAAAAAAGCTGGAGAAACTCAGCGGGTGCAGCAGCATTTATGGAGCGAAGGAAATAGGCACCGTTTTGGGCCGAAACCCTTCTTCAGACTGGGCCCATACTGGGATGGCAGGACTTTCATATGAAGAAAGACTGGATAGACTTGGCTTGTACTCGCTAGAATTCAGAAGATTGAGGGGGGATCTTATAGAAACTTACAAAATTCTAAAGGGTTACACAGAAAAGCTGGAGAAACTCAGCGGGTGCAGCAGCATCTATGGAGCGAAGGAAATAGGCAACGTTTCGGGCCGAAACCCGAAAGTCAGAAGAAGGGTTTCGGCCCGAAACGTTGCCTATTTCCTTCGCTCCATAGATGCTGCTGCACACGCTGAGTTTCTCCAGCTTTTCTGTGTAACCTTCGATTCTCCAGCATCTGCAGTTCCCTCTTTAACAAAATTCTAAAGGGGTTGGACAGGCTAGATGCAGGAAGATCATTCCCGATGTTGGGGAAGTCCAGAACTAGGGGTCACAGTTTAAGGATAAGAGGGAAGTCTTTTAGGACCGAGATGAGAAACTCATTTTTTTACACAGAGAGTGGTGAATCTGTGGAATTCTCTGCCACAGAAGGTAGTTGAGGCCAGTTGATTGGCTATATTTAAGAGGGAGTTAGATGAGGCCCTTGTGGCTAAAGGGATCAGGCGGTATGGAGAGAAGGCAGGTACAGGATACTGAGTTGGATGATCAGCCATGATCATATTGAATGGCGGTGCAGGCTTGAAGGGCCGAATGGCCTACTCCTGCACCTATTTTCTATGTTTCTATGTTTCTATACCGTCTGAGATGCCCATCCACTCTATTCCCACCTGCCCATGTTTGGCCCATATCTCTCTAAACCTTCTTATCCATGTATCAGACCAGACTTCTTTGAAATGTTGTTACTGTATCTGACTGAACTTCCTCCTCTGGCAGCTCGTTCCATATACCCACCACCCACCGAGCAATCATAGTAAACAAGTCTAGAATGACCCATAAGAGGTGGATGGCTTCTAACTCACTGTGAAAAGAGTTAGATCATAAACGATAATCTGCTGGCTCAAACCTAAGAAGACCAAACTAAAATAAACCCTGTAACAACGCTCCCCATGTCTACAACCCCCGTCTAGCCCCACAACTCACTATATTCCTATTAATCTCCCAGCTGTTGGTCTTCCCGTCGATATCTGTTATAAAACCATCAAAAGCCATGCCCTGTTTTGAATACCAAATGAATTATTGCTTTGACTGTTTAAACATGCACAGCAGGCACCTCAACCGGCAACCTCCCTTATAAATACAGCACATCAGCATATACAGTTCTGCAGAGTTGAATTGTGATTATTTTTAATGTTAAGAATCTCTTGCTTTCATGTACAGCCTTTGTCACTTTCTAATAGTTGTCTATCTCGTGTATTGACACAACATTTAATCAGCACAAGGAATTTGACAAGTGATATTCTGCCTTTGCTTTATAATAAGTGTATTTTCATTTACGAGGTTGGGAAGCAGAGGGTAATGTTAGAGTTGGAAGCAATGGTGCAAAAACAATTTTTCTCCACAATTGCAAGATATAATCATAGGACATGGAAGCAAAAATATATGTCACAGTTTGATTTTAATCTTTGATGCAGTGGGCATTGTTGGCAAGGCTAGAAACATAGAAACATAGAAAATAGGTGCAGGAGGAGGCCGTTCAGCCCTTCGAGCCAGCACCGCCATTCATTGTGATCACGGCTGATCGTCCCCAATCAATAACCCGTGCCTGCCTTCTCCCCATATCCCTTGATTCCACTAGCCCCTAGAGCACCATCTAACTCTATTAAATCCATCCAGTGATTTGGCCTCCACTGCCCTCTGTGGCTGATAATTCCACAAATTCACAACTCTCTGGGTGAAAACATTTTTTCTCACCTCAGTCTTAAATGGCCTCCCCTTTATTCTAAGTGTGGCCCCTGGTTCTGGACTCGCCCAACATTTTTTTCCTGCATCTAGCTTGTCCACTCCTTTTATAATTTTATATGTTTCTATAAGATCCCCCCTCATCCTTCTAAACTCCAGTGAATATAAGCCTAGTCTTTTCAATCTTTCCTCATATGACAGTCCCGCCATCCCAAGGGTCAATCTCCTGAACCTACGCTGCACTGCCTCAATCACAAGGATGTCCTTCCTCAAATTAGTAGACCAAAACTGTATGCAATACTCCAGATGGTCTTACCAGAGCCCTATACAACAGCAGAAGAACTTCTCTACTCCTATACTGAAATCCTCTTGTTATGAAGGCCAACATTCCATTAGCTTTCTTCACTGCCTGCTGTACCTGCAAGCCAACTTTCAGTGACTGGTGTACAAGGACACCCAGGTCTCCAGGAATAACTATTCCTCCCATAGAATGTAGGGTGGGCTGCCCAGAATTGGCTGCCCATAGAACATCAATATTGCAATGTCGTTGTCACGAGCATGAGTAGGCCACTCGGCCCCTCAAGCCTGTTCTGCCATTCAATCTGATCTACTCCAGGCGCCCGCTCCAAGATACCAAACAAGGTGACGTGGCCCACAGTGGTGGAGCAGCATCGGAGGACCCCGCGGTTATGCTTGGCCAGGCCGACCCCGCAACGTCGCCAGGACAATGGACCTTCATGGTCAGATCAAAATCATCTGCACTTACAACAACTGGGACTTGAACATGGCACCAAAGTGGTGACTCTGTCTCCCATCTCAGTGCACTACTGCTATTCACTGGTACTGTATCTGAGATACTTATCTGATATGTATCTAAGTGCTTATGTATAGTGGCACTTGTACTGAACTGTATACACAAATTAATTACATCGTACATCGGAATATGTGTAAAATAAAGTACCGTACCTTAAATAAAGTACCGTACCTTAAATAAAGTACCGTACCATAAATACCGTACTGTACAACACTAGGCCTCGAATCCTCCTCTGTTCCAATTCCCCACGAGCCTTCAATCTGCAGTTATTATCTACCTCCATTTCCAACAAGCTAACCTCCGTAATTCTCAGGCAACAGGATTCCAATTCAATGTTCCCACCAATGTCTCTTCTAGAAGGTACAGGAGCCTGAAACCTGCAACATCCAGGTTCAGGAACAGCTTCTTCCCCACAGCCATCAGACTATTAAACACAGCTTCAAACAAACTCTGAACTATAACAGCCTATTGCACTTTACCTGTTTATATATGTGTGTGTGTGTGTATATTCTATGGTATATGGTCACACTGATCTGATCTGTATTATGTTTACATATTCTGTTGTGCTGCAGCAAGCAAGAATGTCATTGTCCTATCTGGGACACATGACAATAAAGTCTGGTACACAAAAATGCTGGAGGAACTCAGCGGGATAATAAACTCTCTTGACTTGACTTGACATTTCCCACCAATCCACACATCTCTCCACCTTTGAACTTCACATGAATCCAGACAACTGCTGGGTACTAGGCCGGCATGGTGACACAGCGGAAGAGTTGCTGCCTCACAGCACCAGAGACCATAGTTCGATTCTGACTCCAAGTCCTGTCTGTGTGGAGTTTGTATGTTCTCCCTGTGACCGCGTGGGTTTTCCTTGTACCATCTGAGCACGGGCCCATCACCACTCTGCTTTCCATCTCCCGGCCCGCAGCCTCTGTGTGTAGCAGGCGGCTGTGATCAGGAGGCAGGACTCTATCTCGCGACAACAGATGTGAGCTGACAACTAAATTCGCTTTTAATTAGGGTGCTAATAATGTCTGTGAACTCCTTAAGTTGTCAGATTCTTGCATATTAAACAGCTCCAAGCTCCTCATTTGCAGAATAATTAAAATTCATGGACTAAGGATTATATTTAAATTTCCTCTCACTGGGTTTGCCATTGTTTTCTACAATATTTCAAACAATTATTTAAAAAATGTATTTCTTCATCACCCTAAACATTTCTGCTAATGTTTGTGAAGGAGGATATGCTTGATTGGGTGTAGAACCCTCCCAGATAGTCTCCGCTATCTGGGGATCTGTCACCCTGAAGAAGACTTGGCCACCAAATTGACAAGAGTTGGAAGCAAAAGTCACACTGGTTGTCAGTGCCACAAATGGCAGTGGACGCCGCCTTTGGGTATTTTTATAGCAGAGATTGATAGGTACTTGATTAGTTAGGGCGTCAAAGGTTACGAGGTGAAGGCAGGAGAATGGGGTTGACTTTGGTTCTGGAGAGCAGTTACTATTTGTTGAACCATTTCCCAATACCTCCGCTCCTGCCTTCTCCCCACAATCCCTGACACTTGGGCAGTCTGCACCCTAGTGGCATAAACATTGAATTCACCAATTTCCAATAGACCTTGCTGCCTTTTCCCCTTCTCAGCTCTCCCTCAGCCCTCGGGCTCCACTTCTTACTTTTTCCTTTATCCTTTCTTCTCCCCATCCACCCCCACCCTACATCAGTCTCAAGAAGGGTTTCAGCCAGAAACGTTGCCTATTTCCTTTGCTCCATAGATGCTGCTGCACCCGCTGAGTTTCTCCAGCACTTTTGTCTACCTTCGATTTTCCAGCATCTGCAGTTCCTTCTTAAACACAATGAAATTCTTATTTGCAGCAACACAGAATATGTAAACATTGTATTTTGTAAACAGCATAATTAACAACAAAAATAGTTCAGTACATATACATTTTTTTAATAAAGGAACTATAGAAGCTGGTTTCCCCATTAGGACACAAAGTGCTGGAGCAACTCAATGGGTCAGGCAGCATCTCTAGAGAACATGGATAAGTTGACATTATGGGTTGGAATTCTTCATCAGCCTAAAGAGGGGTCCAGACCCGAAATGTCACCTAATCACCTGAGTGACTCCAGCACTTTGTGTCTTCTTGTTTAAGAATGTTGTCGACCTGTTGTCGGTGTATATACACGACAATTAGACCATTTTGACTCTCGACTGCACAAAAGAAAATTGACACTTGGGCATAAAAGGGCCATAAAACAAGAGTTTGATGCAGGGTGAAGTTTGATGAAGTCCCATCACACATCACCAGAGAAACACAACACAAGTTTAGACAGTGAAAGAGAGGATTTAATTGATTGGAGCTTCCCACGCACCTGACACCAATTAACGTTGAGGGCACCACCTGTGTTGCCAGATTGAGTGGAAGGGAGAAGATGGAGGGTTTGCGATCTCTGGCAGGAGGATGAAGCAAGAATGAAAGACAAAAGGCTGTCGTGTGTAGGAAGGAACTGCAGATGCTGTTTAAACCCAAGACAGACAAAAAAAAGCTGGAGTAACTCAGCGGGACAGGCAGCATCTCTGGAGAAGCGGAATAGGTGATGTTTCGTGTCGAGACCCTTCTTCAGACTGAGATTCAGGGGGAAGGGAAACGAGAGATATAGAAGTTGATATAGAGAGCTACAGGACAAATGAATGAAAGGTATGTAGAAAGGTTACGACAAAGCCATTGTTAGTTGTGACCTGGGTGATGGCAGTGGGTACAGGCATTGAGACAAGAAGAAACTTTACAACTTGGGTGGGGGGTGGGGTGGGGTGGAGCGGGGGAGGGGTTACAAGGGTTATTTGTCTTAATGAGGTGGATGTCAAAAAATGCTGAATAGAAATAGAATGAATCTCCTTCAGGGTAGGGGACAGTACAGGTCGGAACAAAAATGCACCTGCATTAGTTTAGTTGAGAGATACAGCAGTGAAACAGGCCCTTATGCCCACCGAGTCCACGCTGACCAGCGATCACCCCATGCACTAGCACTATCCTAAACGCTAGGGACAATTTACAATTTTCCCAATGCTAATTATTTTAATGCATGAATAATTTTAATGCATGAATTAATGCATGAATTATGCAGATCAACTTCTGAGACCAGCACATAAACAGTCACTTGGCCTGGACGCCATCACGGACAATGGTGTCAAGGGGTGGGGAGTGGTGAAAGCTTTGTTATAGACAATAATGGGCCTGTCCCACTTACGCAACTTTTTCGGCGACTGCCGGCACCCGTCATAGGTCGTTGCCGAAAATTTTCAACATGTTGAAAATCCAGCGGCAACCAGAAAGACGCTACGACTCTTTGGGCGACTGAGGAGACGACTCACGACCACACAGGCGATATCCCTGCGACCATGTGGTGGGGTGAAGCCTGTACAATCGTGAGTAGTCGCTCAAAGAGTCGTAACTTGTTCTGGTCGCCGCTGGATTTTCAACATGTTGAAAATTGTCAGCGGCCTGTAACAACCTATGACGGGTGCTGGCAGTCGCCGAAAAAGTCACGAAAGTGGGACGGACCCATTACTTTGAGCTTTGAGAACGATGCAGATGTCAAGATCAATTTTTGGGAAGGAAGCATGTTTGGAAACAATCGAGATCTCTGCATGTTGCTTCGGGAGTCAAGATGTGAAATGATTTAACAATTGCTGGAAGGCATTGAAGAATATGTGTGGGAGATAAAGTGCAAATCTAATCACAAGCTGCAAATGCCAAGAGCATCTACAGATGCCTCCAAGGAAGAATCAAAGATACTGCTGAATTATAGGGTCAATTGTGTTTCAATTATTCACATTTTTCACGGATGGTGCAATATTACTGTTCACTGATCTTTCTCTCTCTTGCTCTCTCAAGCTCCTTCTTAATGTTGAGCAAGTGCCATGTCGTGGACAAGGCAAGTTCATGAGCATTAGTGTGTAGGAAGGAACTGCAGATGCGGGTTTAAACCGAAGATAGACACAAAAAGCTGGAGTAACTCAGCGGGACAGGCAGCATCTCTGGAGAGAAGGAATGGGTGACGTTTCGGGTCGGGACCCTTCTTCAGACCCGACCCAAAACGTCACCCATTCCTTCTCTGCAGAGATGCTGCCTGTCCCACTGAGTTACTCCAGCTTTTCGTGCACTAATACTTATCAGTACCACCATCTCTTCAGCGGCAGATGCTGTTTCTCACTGGAGTAGAGTCACACCATCCAAGCCAGGAATGTCAAAACGCAGGAGTTAAAGACTGAGTATAATGCAAGCCGACCACTTGGGTTGAGCAGTGACATTAAAACAGCCTTTTAGATCTCATGACATCAATATAATCCTGGATAACTTGGCGGGCCCAAAGGACATCTCTGGAGGATCTGGACAGGTGATGTTTTGGGTCAGAATCAGTCTTCAAATCTTCTTCAGTCTGAAGAAGGATCCCAACCCAAAGCATCACCTATCCATGTTCTCCAGAGATGCTGCCTTGACCTGTTGAATTACTCCATCACTTTGTGTTTTACTCATGATTGCAGCGTCTGCAGTTAATTGCGTCTACATCTTTGACATTGCTTGTGTAGAATTCTACTCTGTGTAGGTAGATGCGGGAACCCTTGATGATTCCAATGCTCCACTGGCCTTCCTTTATCCAACATGTCTCTGAGCTCAATCGGGTGGCACAGTGGCGCGGAGTAGAGTTGTTGCCTTACCGTGCTTGCAGCGCCAGGGACACGGGTTCGATCCCGACTACGGGTGCTGTCTGTACGGAGTTTGTACGTTCTCCCCGTGACCGCATAGGTTTTCCCCCGAGATCTTCGGTTTCCTCCCACATTCCAAAGACGTACAGGTTTGTAGATTCATTGGATTGGTGTAAGTGTAAATTATCCCCAGCGTGTGTTAATGTATTAATGTGCGGTGATCGCTGGTCGGCATGGCCTGTTTCCGTGCTGTTATCTCTAATGTCTGAAGAAGGGTCACGACCCGAAATGGCCCCTATCCCTGTTCTCCAGAGATGGCACTATAATGTTCTTTACAACTTCCAGTTGACTGCCATTTTATTTCTCCACCCCACTCCTACTCTGAATGCGTAGAATGAAACTTATGTCTGAAGAAGGGCTCTGACCCGAACCACTAATGCTAATAGCAGCATGCCAGGAGTGTTCACACTAGCCTCACAACTCACTGGTCACGTCGGTCGTCGTGACCGGCTCCATCCGCCCGGTCTCTGCTCTTCGGGGGACGAGCAGGGACCGGGTTTGCACCCCCCCCCTCCCCTCCCCTCCTGGCTACAATCCATCAGGTTGTGTACACCACGGGAGACCAGCTTGGTGGCTAAACCCTTCAGCTTCTCTTTCCTCCCTTAAACTTGTTACTGTTTCCACTAGCGGGAGTGTCTGGGACTAGAGGTCGTAGCCTCCGAATTAAAGGGCGTTCTTTTTAGGAAGGAGATGAGGATGAATTTCTTTAATCAGAGGGTGGTGAATTTGTGGAATTCTTTGCCACAGAAGGCTGTGGAGGCCACAAGTCAGTGGATATTTTTAAGGCAAAGATAGATAGATTCTTGGTCTGAGGAAGGGTTTCGGCCCGAAACGTTGCCTATTTCCTTCGCTCCATAGATGCTGCTGCACCCGCTGAGTTTCTCCAGCTTTTTTGTGTAACCTTCGATTCTCCAGCATCTGCAGTTCCTTCTTAAACACTAGATAGATTCTTGATTAGTACGGGTGTCAGAGGTTAGGGGGGGAGGGGAGGAGAATGGGGTTAGGAGGGAGAGATAGATCAGCCATGATTGAATGGCGGAGTAGACTTGATGGGCCGAATGGCCTCATTCCACTCCTATCACTGAACAAATTAACCTACAAACCTGCACACCTCTGGAATGTGCCAGGAAACCAGAGCACTCGGAGAAAACCCACGTGGTCACAGTGAGAACGTGCAAACTCCGCACAGGCAGCATTTGTAGTCAGGGTCGACCCCGGGTCTGTAGCGCTGTAATGCATTAATGCAATGTAATGCAATACTGCTGCATCACTCTGCTGCCCTATCGCAGGGTGAGAATAAATTCCGATTTAGTAATTCACAGTTTCTAAGCAAATCGATAATATTTTGCATAACTATGGATTACGGGTCTCATCTCATGCTCGGGGATTTACCAAATCCCATGTTCTCTCTGTCGGCAATGCTGGCTGGCTCCTCAGCTCATCAATAAACCAGTATCCATATTCATAGTCACATCCTGTTTGCATTTGTCTACCTTCAAGCACGTGAGTTGTCTCAATTAACACAATTAACATTTTTATCTAATTACCCCCTCCAAGTAATTGTGTGGAATCGTGTCCTGATTAAAAATTGTTTCGGCTTCTTTCCTGTACACCTTGGAGCATCTGCACATCGCAAAATAAAATGAAAAAATGTCACTTGCAGGTTTGTTGTTTGGTAACAACTTGGCTGTCGTTGCCTCGTGGGACCAGTAAACGTTTCTCTTCTGAATACTCCGTGGAGGACTAGGGATGTTTCTACTCTTGTTGATGCAGAGGGTGTGCTGATTGTTTATGTTGTTTGAGGTAGTACAGGGGTGGGGAACCTGTGGCTTTATCCAGAAGAATTCCAGAAGATTAGTCAGGCATGATTTCCCCTTTGTAAATGATTGACTCCAGCATCTTCCCCACCACTGATGTCAGGCTAATCCAGGGGTCGGGGAACCTGCGGCCTTAAGGCCACATGCAGCCTTCTAGGCCATCAAGTGCAACCTTTTGAATGAATCCAAATGTTGTAGAACAAATCCATTTATTTTTATTAATATGTTTTTGTTTGCCTTTTATTATTTTTATTTTAATCTTAAAATGAACGTATTTAAAGTAGCAAAGAGTGAAAGAAGATTCAACAAAATAATCCTATATTTAATTAAAGTTTCTTGGATGTGGCCTTATTATATTACAGCTAGCTTAATGCTCATTCCAACATGAAAAGGTTCCCCACCCCTGAGCCAGTAGATTTGTCTTCCCCCTATTTTTGTTCTGCTAATTTAATGGCTTTGCCCTGAAACCTCCTTACGACCGGAAGACGGAACTATATATTCTCCAGCACTACCAGCCTGCCTGTGCCTCTCCTTCCCTCTTCATGTGTGTGTGCATCTGTCTGAATTTGTCTCACTCCTTCTCCATCCCTCTCTTCTCAAACACCTCTTCCTTTCCCTCATCGACTCTCCCTTTCACACCTTACCTCCCTCTCTCCCTATTCTCTCCCTCCCTCTCTCTCCCACCCCCCTCCCTCTCTCTCCCGCACCTTCCCTTCTTCTCCCCACTTTCCCTCCCCACTCTGCCCCCTCTTCCACCACTCTGCATTCCATCAACTCCTCACTTTCTCTTTCTCACCTCCATTCCTCTCTATCATCCGCCCATTATTCTCTCTCTCTCTCTCTCTCACACACACACACTATCTCTCACACCTCAATGTATTTCTCTCTCTCTCTCTCTCTTTCTCCATTTCTCTCTCTCTCTCTCTCTCTCTCTCTCTCTCTCTCTCTCTCATCTCTCTCCTCTCTTTTCCCTCTCCATTTCTCATTCTCTTCTATCTTCTCTCCCTCTGTCTCTCTCTGTCTCCCTCCCTCTCCCTCTCCCCCCCCTCCCCTCTCCCCCTCCCTCTCCCTCTCCCTCCCTCTCCTCTCCCTCTCCCTCTCCCTCTCCCTCTCCCCCTTCCCCTCCATCTCCCTCTCCCTCGTACTCTCTCCAAGCGGGCGATGGGCCGAATGGCCTAATTCTACTCATCACTTATGACCTTATGAAACTTCTCCCTCTTCCTTTTCAGCCAGCCAGCCCCTGTGATAGTTCAACAAACACTAGTGGCCAGACCATCTTATTTCTGACCTTTTTGTAAAGCCAATAAGCTTGGAATATTGACCTCTGTGGAGCACCTGTGATCTCCAAATCTTGGTATGTAGAATCTACATCTCTATTTCTATCTTTCCATTTCAAAGAAAGTGTACTTGATTCATTTGTGAGATGGTTGAAAATCATTTGTTTTTTTGGGAGGATTCTTTAAATTTAGGATAGTTAATGACAGAGAAAGGAATACAGTACACTTTTGAGAGCCATTGTTAGTACTAAATGTATCCACATCAAATATTCAATATAAATTGTAGTTACATTTTATGCATTCAATTATTCGATCTGTGCATTCTTAAATCTTACTGTTCATGTTGCTTCCTGGATTGCAGTTTTAAATCTTGTGTTTTATCACAATATTTTAACAATAAACTTCTTGCAAACAGTAAAGATGCACAAAACCGATTGGATCATAACTTTTCATCACATCTTTTTAACAATGAGCCAATTAATGAGTCTGACTTTGTTTCATGAACTGAAATGTCCACTAATATTCTAATTTGGGCGGCACGGTGGCGTAGCGGTAGAGTTGCTGCCTTACAGCGCCAGAGACCCGGGTTCGATCCTGACTACGGGTGCTGTCTGTAGGGAGTTTGTACGTTCTCCCCGTGACCTGCGTTGGTTTTCTCCGAGACTTTCGGTTTCCTCCCACACTCCAAAGACGTACAGGTTTGTTGGTTAATTGCCTTGGTATCAATGTAAATTGTCCCTAGTGTGTGTAGGATAGTGTTAAGGGCCTGTCCCACTTGGGGGACCACCACTGCAACCTCTGGAGACTAAAAAAAATCAAGGTCGCGGTGACCTACGACTTCCTACGACCTTCCTCGACTATGTGTACGACCTCCTACGACTATGTTGAAGACCTCCCTCAACTATGAAGAAGACCTCATTCGACTATGTTGAAGACTGGCTTCAACCATGTACGTTTTACTCGAGGATGGTCTCTGGGAAATTGGTCCATGTATGAGCGCAACCCCCTTCCACCTCAGAGGACCACACCGAAAACCAACAGTGACCAGTGACCAGTGTCTACAGCTCAAATGATCACCTGATAAAATTATGTCATGTCTGTATTTTTTCTCACTAAAAAATGCCTCCCAGGTTTTTTTTTTAAATCATTCTGAACCATGCAAGCAAGGAAGGAACTAGTTTGGAGGATGTTATTAAAAATACAACCACTGCTGTTTGCAGTAGCCCTTTTGCTTCAGCAGCCTTTTAAGAAAGGCAGAAGGGGAAGAGCAAGGGTGAAGAGGTCTCAATGGGTGAATGGAGATGATGTGATGGACTGCCCCAGTACACCAGATGACTGGAAGAGAGTGGCGCTGGGCTTTGACAAAAGATGGAACTTTAAGCACATATGTGGGGCAGTGGTTGGTAAGCATGCCATTCTTGTCCTTGTCCCTGTATCCCTCATTTTCCTTTTCTTACAGGATGGTTGGCATTCTGCTGGAACCATTCCTCCTGCTGCCTGGTGAAGGTGTAGGGCATAACCTTCCTCCAGCCCTCCCTCACCACCAATGGGGCATCTCCCTCTGATGCTGTGTCAGACACAGGAGAAAGGGCTGCTTTGCTGCCTTCAAATGAGGCAGTGAAGGATGGGATGGTGGTGGGGACATATATTACCACCCTAGTCTCCTCCTCCAGTGGTCTCTCATGCAGGGCTACCTCCTCCTGCACCATCACCTCCTGTGGCATCACCTCCTGGGTGGGCAACACCTGCAGGGTAGGTTTTGTTTAGGGTTGTGGCCCCCCTGCACTGTTGCCTTTTTGGTGCCATCTCTAAAACTAAAGTCTCCTCTCCAAAAATCTCTCCAGCTATGAATGAACATGCCTTGGAGTGACAGAGGTGACGTTCTGCTGTTTAAATTACCTTTTTTTTTCCACCGACCTTTTTTTCAACCCGGAGCTATTACCTTCGCCTACCTGCGATTGCATCACGACCTACGACCGGCTTCGACTAGACCTACGACTAAAAAAATATCGATTTTTCCCACAGCGACCTATTTTTAGTCGCGGTCGATTTTTAACACCTTGAAAAATACGCCGCGACCCAGCTGAAGCCTCGACTACACGGAGACCACTCTCGACCATGAAGAAGAGCGACGAAGACCTCCTACAACCTAGTGGCGACCTTGCCGCGACTATGGGTCGCGGGCAAACTCGCCAGAGGTCGCGGTGGAGGTCGCCCAAGTGGGACAGGGGCTGAGTGTACAGGGATCGCTTGTCCGTGCGGCAAAGGGCCTGTAATCCAAGCTGGATCTCTAAATTAAACTAAAAAT